>NC_091311.1:5650390-5700390 GCF_038502225.1 Cherax quadricarinatus | reverse complement strand
GTGTCACATCTCTGAACATTCCTGTTTACCTATCGACTTGGTCAATTCGTCTTAATATCTTATATGTCGTCATCATGTCTCCCCTATCCCTCCTATCCTCCAATGTTGTCAGGTTGAGTTCTCTTAACCTCTTCTCGTAGGATATACCCCTTAGCGCCGGGACTAGTCTTGTTGCAAACCTTTGCACTTTCTCCAATTTCTTGACCAGATGTGGGTTCCAAATTGGTTCTGTATACTGATATATGGGCCAGACGTTAACGGTGTACAGAGTCTTGAACGATTCCTTACTGAGGTGTCGAAACGCTAGTCTTGGGTTTGCCAGGCGTCCATATGCTGCAGCAGTTATTTGGTTGATATGTGCCTCAGGAGATGTGCTCGGTATGACACTCACGCTGAGATCCTCTTCCTTGAGCGAGGTTTGCAGTCTTTGGCCTTCTAGCCTGTACTACGTTCACGGTTAAACTCCAAGTTTAACCCCACCCCACCCCACTTGGTGGGGTTAAGCCTGTCCATATCCCTTTGTAGTCCTGCCTGATCCATATCCGATTGAATTCTCATTAGCTTCGCATCGCCTGCAATCTGAATCTAACCCTTCCGTCATGTCATTCACATATACCAGAAACAGCACCGGCCCTGGAACTGAATCCTGTGGAACCCTGCTCGTCACAGGCGCCCACTCTGACACCTCGTCACGTACCACGACTCGTTATTGCCTTCCTGTCAGGTATTCTTTATTCCACTGTAGTGCCTTTCCTGTTATACCTGCCTGATCCTCTAGCTTTTCCACTAATCTCTTGTGTGGAACTCTGTCGAAAGCCTTCTTACAGTCAAAGAAAATGGAATCTACCCACCCCTCTCTCTCTTGTCTTACTTCTGTTACCTTGTCGTAAAACTCTAGTATGTTTGTTACACGGGATTTCCTTTCCCTGAATCCGTGGTGCTGGTTGTTTTTGATAAGTTCATTCCTTTCTAGGTACTTCACCACTCTTCTTTTGATAAGCTTTTCCATGACTTTGCATATTATACATGTCAGTGGCACTGGTCTGCAGTTTAATGCTGCGTGTCTGTCTCCTTTATTAAAAATTGGGACTACATTTTCTGTCTTCCACACATCAGGTAGTTTCCCTATTTCGATGGATGTTTTGAAGAGTGTTGTTAGTGGCACACACAGTGTCTCTGCTTCCTCTCTCTTAGAGAGATGTTGTCTAGCCTTTGAGGTATCTAGTTCACTCAGCAGCCTCTTCATCTCCTCGGTTGTGTGTATTGTGTCCAGCACTTGTTGGTGTACCCCACCATTCAAGCTTTCTGGAGTCCTTTCTGTCTCCACTGAAAATACTTCCTTAAATCTCATGTTAAGCTTTTCACATACGTCTCAGTCGTTTCTTGTGATCTTCCCTCCTGCTTTCCTCTACCTGATTACCTGATCCTTGACTGTTCTTCTCCTGATGTGACTGTACAACAGGTCTGGGTCAGATATGGCTTTGATACTATTTCATTTTCGTATTGCCGCTGGGTATTCCTCCTTATCTGTGCATATTCATTTCTGGCTCTTCGACTGATCTCCTTTTTTTCCTGAGTCCTTTGTCTTCTATACTTTTTCGATTCTCTAGCACACTTAGTTTTGGCCGCTCTACACCTCTGGGTGAACCAAGGGCTGGTTCTGGTCTTCCTATTATTTCTGTTGCCCTTAAGAACTAACTTCTCATCTCCCTCATTGCATTTCATTGTCATGTTTTCCATTATTTCATTTACTGATTTTCCTACTAGTTCTCTTTCCCCTTGAACCTCGTGCAGAAAATTCCTTATACCTGCGTGGTCTCATCTATTATAGTTTGGCTTCTCCCTTTCTCCTCTTCATGCTTCACACTTTACTATGTATTCGAGGCTCAGGACCACGTGATTACTAACTCCAAAGGGCCTTTCATACGTGATGTCCTCAATGTCTGAACTACTCGAGATGAATATGAGGTCCAGTCTTGCTGGTTCATCCTCTCTCTCTCTCTCTGTCTGACATGTTGATGTATGAGGTTTTCCGGTACCACCTCCATCATCTTAGCCCTCACGTTTCTGATCCCCAGCGTGGCTCCAGGTTTTCCCGGTCAATCTGCTTGTGGTTGAGGTTACCCACAACTAGTAACTTTGCCCTGCCCATGTTGGCCCTTCTGACCACCTCAGACTGGGACTCCCAGTCTGAAGTGTTCCTACTACTATGTAATCCCTTGCTTCCTCTCTCTCCCCTACTTCCAACTCCTCAAAACTCCACTGGTTTTTGGTGAGCAGTGCAACTCCTCCACCCCCTCTATTCCCTCTATTTTTCCTCAGGATCTGATATCCAGTTGGAAAGATGGCGTCCATTATCATTCGTGTAAGCTTGGTTTCCGCGACCGTGTGTGTACTGACGTAGTTGTGGTTACTGGGTGTTACAACAAGGCGATATATATAAAGTACAGACATCTCCAGAGAATACTAGAAGTTCTCTCCTCTAACATTCAGCCAGTTTCTGGTTTTTGTAACAAGTTATCCCTTGACCTGAGTGAAATATTAATAGAGTTTTGTGATTACAAGTCGGTGATAATAATCTAGCGAAATAAAGTCTGAGATCTCTGATACAAGAGTCGTCAAGGTGGACAATAAGTATTACATAGTTTAGGAAACAAGCTCCTTCATACCTCTTGTAGTCCAATATTAAATTGTACATATAATATTATAGCGCTGAGGACACTTTTCATACAGTACAGATCGTGGTTACTTTACTACGATGACATATACTCTTCAATACAAATATGTATATATGAGTGTATGAATGTGTATGTATGATCAAAGTCTCAGTAAGACATGACTCGAAATAGACTTAAATAGTGACTGACAATAAGTCCTCAAATAATCTATCTTCTCGACTATCAAGGGAATCAAAACAACTAGCTTGTACAAATGTACCATGCAGCAGCACAGTGTCAGGAACAGCAATAATGTACCATGCAGCAGCACAGTGTCAGGAACAACAATAATGTACCATGCAGCAGCACAGTGTCAGGAACAACAATAATGTACCATGCAGCAGCACAGTGTCAGGAACAACAATAATGTACCATGCAGCAGCACAGTGTCAGGAACTACAATAATGTACCATGCAGCAGCACAGTGTCAGGAACAACAACAATAATGTACCATGCAGCAGCACAGTGTCAGGAACAACAACAATAATGTACCATGCAGCAGCACAGTGTCAGGAACAACAATAATGTACCATGCAGCAGCACAGTGTCAGGAACAACAATAATGTACCATGCAGCAGCACAGTGTCAGGAACAACAATAATGTACCATGCAGCAGCACAGTGTCAGGAACAACAATAATGTACCATGCAGCAGCACAGTGTCAGGAAGAGCAATAATGTACCATGCAGCAGCACAGTGTCAGGAACAACAACAATAATGTACCATGCAGCAGCACAGTGTCAGGAAGAGCAATAATGTACCATGCAGCAGCACAGCGTCAGGAACAACAATAATGTACCATGCAGCAGCACAGTGTCAGGAACAACAACAATAATGTACCATGCAGCAGCACAGTGTCAGGAACAACAACAATAATGTACCAAGCAGCAGCACAGTGTCAGGAACAACAACAATAATGTACCAAGCAGCAGCACAGTGTCAGGAACAACAATAATGTACCATGCAGCAGCACAGTGTCAGGAACTACAATAATGTACCATGCAGCAGCACAGTGTCAGGAACAACAACAATAATGTACCATGCAGCAGCACAGTGTCAGGAACAACAACAATAATGTACCATGCAGCAGCACAGTGTCAGGAACAACAATAATGTACCATGCAGCAGCACAGTGTCAGGAACAACAATAATGTACCATGCAGCAGCACAGTGTCAGGAACAACAATAATGTACCATGCAGCAGCACAGTGTCAGGAACAACAGTAATGTACCATGCAGCAGCACAGTGTCAGGAACAGCAATAATGTACCATGCAGCAGCACAGTGTCAGGAACAACAACATTAATGTACCATGCAGCAGCACAGTGTCAGGAACAGCAATAATGTACCATGCAGCAGCACAGTGTCAGGAACAACAACAATAATGTACCATGCAGCAGCACAGTGTCAGGAACAGCAATAATGTACCATGCAGCAGCACAGTGTCAGGAACAACAACAATAATGTACCATGCAGCAGCACAGTGTCAGGAACAACAATAATGTACCATGCAGCAGCACAGTGTCAGGAACAGCAATAATGTACCATGCAGCAGCACAGTGTCAGGAACAACAACAATAATGTACCATGCAGCAGCACAGTGTCAGGAACAACAACAATAATGTACCAAGCAGCAGCACAGTGTCAGGAACAACAACAATAATGTACCATGCAGCAGCACAGTGTCAGGAACAACAACAATAATGTACCATGCAGCAGCACAGATGTCAGGAACAACAACAATAATGTACCATGCAGCAGCACAGTGTCAGGAACAACAACAATAATGTACCATGCAGCAGCACAGTGTCAGGAACAACAACACTAATGTACCATGCAGCAGCACAGATGTCAGGAACAACAACAATAATGTACCATGCAGCAGCACAGTGTCAGGAACAACAATAATGTACCATGCAGCAGCACAGTGTCAGGAACAACAACACTAATGTACCATGCAGCAGCACAGATGTCAGGAACAACAACAATAATGTACCAAGCAGCAGCACAGTGTCAGGAACAACAATAATGTACCATGCAGCAGCACAGATGTCAGGAACAACAACAATAATGTACCATGCAGCAGCACAGTGTCAGGAACAACAACAATAATGTACCATGCAGCAGCACAGATGTCAGGAACAACAATAATAATGTACCATGCAGCAGCACAGTGTCAGGAACAACAACAATAATGTACCATGCAGCAGCACAGTGTCAGGAACAACAATAATGTACCATGCAGCAGCACAGATGTCAGGAACAACAACAATAATGTACCATGCAGCACCACAGTGTCAGGAACAACAACAATAATGTACCATGCAGCAGCACAGTGTCAGGAACAACAACAATAATGTACCATGCAGCAGCACAGTGTCAGGAACAACAATAATGTACCATGCAGCAGCACAGATGTCAGGAACAACAACAATAATGTACCATGCAGCAGCACAGTGTCAGGAACAACAATAATGTACCATGCAGCAGCACAGTGTCAGGAACAACAACAATAATGTACCATGCAGCAGCACAGTGTCAGGAACAACAATAATGTACCATGCAGCAGCACAGTGTCAGGAACAACAACAATAATGTACCATGCAGCAGCACAGTGTCAGGAACAACAATAATGTACCATGCAGCAGCACAGTGTCAGGAACAACAACAATAATGTACCATGCAGCAGCACAGTGTCAGGAACAACAACAATAATGTACCAAGCAGCAGCACAGTGTCAGGAACAACAATAATGTACCATGCAGCAGCACAGATATCAGGAACAACAACAATAATGTACCATGCAGCAGCACAGTGTCAGGAACAACAACAATAATGTACCATGCAGCAGCACAGTGTCAGGAACAACAATAATGTACCATGCAGCAGCACAGATGTCAGGAACAACAACAATAATGTACCATGCAGCAGCACAGTGTCAGGAACAACAATAATGTACCATGCAGCAGCACAGATGTCAGGAACAACAACAATAATATACCATGCAGCAGCACAGATGTCAGGAACAACAACAATAATGTACCATGCAGCAGCACAGTGTCAGGAACAACAACAATAATGTACCATGCAGCAGCACAGTGTCAGGAAAATCAATAATGTACCATGCAGCAGCACAGATGTCAGGAACAACAACAATAATGTACCATGCAGAAGCACAGTGTCAGGAACAACAACAATAATGTACCATGCAGCAGCACAGTGTCAGGAACAACAACAATAATGTACCATGCAGCAGCACAGTGTCAGGAACAACAATAATGTACCATGCAGCAGCACAGATGTCAGGAACAACAACAATAATGTACCATGCAGCAGCACAGTGTCAGGAACAACAATAATGTACCATGCAGCAGCACAGTGTCAGGAACAACAACAATAATGTACCATGCAGCAGCACAGTGTCAGGAACAACAATAATGTACCATGCAGCAGCACAGTGTCAGGAACAACAACAATAATGTACCATGCAGCAGCACAGTGTCAGGAACAACAATAATGTACCATGCAGCAGCACAGTGTCAGGAACAACAATAATGTACCATGCAGCAGCACAGATGTCAGGAACAACAACAATAATGTACCATGCAACAGCACAGTGTCAGGAACAACAACAATAATGTACCATGCAGCAGCACAGTGTCAGGAACAACAATAATGTACCATGCAGCAGCACAGATGTCAAGAAGAACAACAATAATGTACCATGCAGCAGCACAGTGTCAGGAACAACAATAATGTACCATGCAGCAGCACAGTGTCAGGAACAACAACAATAATGTACCATGCAGCAGCACAGTGTCAGGAACAACAATAATGTACCATGCAGCAGCACAGTGTCAGGAACAACAACAATAATGTACCATGCAGCAGCACAGTGTCAGGAACAACAATAATGTACCATGCAGCAGCACAGATGTCAGGAACAACAACAATAATGTACCATGCAGCAGCACAGTGTCAGGAACAACAATAATGTTCCATGCAGCAGCACAGATGTCAGGAACAACAACAATAATGTACCATGCAGCAGCACAGTGTCAGGAACAACAACAATAATGTACCAAGCAGCAGCACAGTGTCAGGAACAACAATAATGTACCATGCAGCAGCACAGTGTCAGGAACAACAACAATAATGTACCATGCAGCAGCACAGTGTCAGGAACAACAATAATGTACCATGCAGCAGCACAGTGTCAGGAACAACAACAATAATGTACCATGCAGCAGCACAGTGTCAGGAACAACAATAATGTACCATGCAGCAGCACAGTGTCAGGAACAACAATAATGTACCATGCAGCAGCACAGTGTCAGGAACAACAACAATAATGTACCATGCAGCAGCACAGTGTCAGGAACAACAACAATAATGTACCATGCAGCAGCACAGTGTCAGGAACAACAATAATGTACCATGCAGCAGCACAGTGTCAGGAACAACAACAATAATGTACCATGCAGCAGCACAGTGTCAGGAACAACAACAATAATGTACCATGCAGCAGCACAGTGTCAGGAACAACAACAATAATGTACCATGCAGCAGCACAGTGTCAGGAACAACAATAATGTACCATGCAGCAGCACAGTGTCAGGAACAACAACAATAATGTACCATGCAGCAGCACAGTGTCAGGAACTACAATAATGTACCATGCAGCAGCACAGTGTCAGGAACAACAACAATAATGTACCATGCAGCAGCACAGTGTCAGGAACAACAACAATAATGTACCATGCAGCAGCACAGTGTCAGGAACATCATCAGATCGTCCATAAAAGTCAAAAAACTCCCTAAGTTGAGTATAACCAAGTCGTCGACTACGACGGTACATAATGCTCTCCTGTACTAAATTGTTATCTGTTTTACAACAATATTTGTACCACTGAATATATCATTGCTTAGTTAATCTTAAGTTAATTTTAAGCTGCCCATAATGCTCTGCATACAAGGGACTTTGGCATGTTGTGTTCCTTGTACTTCTCTGTGTCATCTTTAAATAAATAAATAAATAAGTAAATAAATAGAAGACACTGAAGGAGGTCAGAAGCCTCAGCTTGGCACCAGGGTTCAAGAGTGAAGGAGGTCAGAAGCCTTTGCTTGGCACCAGGGTTCAAGAGTGAAGGAGGTCAGAAGCCTCAGCTTGGCACCAGGGTTCAAGAGTGAAGGAGGTCAGAAGCCTCAGCTTGGCACCAGGGTTCAAGAGTGAAGGAGGTCAGAAGCCTCAGCTTGGCACCAGGGTTCAAGAGTGAAGGAGGTCAGAAGCCTCAGCTTGGCACCAGGGTTCAAGAGTGAAGGAGGTCAGAAGCCTCAGCTTGGCACCAGGGTTCAAGAGTGAAGGAGGTCAGAAGCCTCAGCTTGGCACCAGGGTTCAAGAGTGAAGTAGGTCAGAAGCCTCAGCTTGGCACCAGGGTTCAAGAGTGAAGGAGGTCAGAAGCCTCAGCTTGGCACCAGTGTTCAAGAGTGAAGGAGGTCAGAAGCCTCAGCTTGGCACCAGGGTTCAAGAGTGAAGGAGGTCAGAAGCCTCAGCTTGGCACCAGGGTTCAAGAGTGAAGGAGGTCAGAAGCCTCAGCTTGGCACCAGGGTTCAAGATTGAAGGAGGTCAGAAGCCTCAGCTTGGCACCAGGGTTCAAGAGTGAAGGAGGTCAGAAGCCTCAGCTTGGCACCAGGGTTCAAGATTGAAGGAGGTCAGAAGCCTCAGCTTGGCACCAGGGTTCAAGAGTGAAGGAGGTCAGAAGCCTCAGCTTGGCACCAGGGTTCAAGATTGAAGGAGGTCAGAAGCCTCAGCTTGGCACCAGGGTTCAAGATTGAAGGAGGTCAGAAGCCTCAGCTTGGCACCAGGGTTCAAGAGTGAAGGAGGTCAGAAGCCTCAGCTTGGCACCAGGGTTCAAGAGTGAAGGAGGTCAGAAACCTCAGCTTGGCACCAGGGTTCAAGAGTGAAGGAGGTCAGAAGCCTCAGCTTGGCACCAGGGTTCAAGAGTGAAGGAGGTCAGAAGCCTCAGCTTGGCACCAGGGTTCAAGAGTGAAGGAGGTCAGAAGCCTCAGCTTGGCACCAGGGTTCAAGAGTGAAGGAGGTCAGAAGCCTCAGCTTGGCACCAGGGTTCAAGAGTGAAGGAGGTCAGAAGCCTCAGCTTGGCACCAGGGTTCAAGAGTGAAGGAGGTCAGAAGCCTCAGCTTGGCACCAGGGTTCAAGAGTGAAGGAGGTCAGAAGCCTCAGCTTGGCACCAGGGTTCAAGAGTGAAGGAGGTCAGAAGCCTCAGCTTGGCACCAGTGTTCAAGAGTGAAGGAGGTCAGAAGCCTCAGCTTGGCACCAGGGTTCAAGAGTGAAGGAGGTCAGAAGCCTCAGCTTGGCACCAGGGTTCAAGAGTGAAGGAGGTCAGAAACCTCAGCTTGGCACCAGGGTTCAAGAGTGAAGGAGGTCAGAAGCCTCAGCTTGGCACCAGGGTTCAAGATTGAAGGAGGTCAGAAGCCTCAGCTTGGCACCAGGGTTCAAGAGTGAAGGAGGTCAGAAGCCTCAGCTTGGCACCAGGGTTCAAGAGTGAAGGAGGTCAGAAACCTCAGCTTGGCACCAGGGTTCAAGAGTGAAGGAGGTCAGAAGCCTCAGCTTGGCACCAGGGTTCAAGAGTGAAGGAGGTCAGAAGCCTCAGCTTGGCACCAGGGTTCAAGAGTGAAGGAGGTCAGAAGCCTCAGCTTGGCACCAGGGTTCAAGAGTGAAGGAGGTCAGAAGCCTCAGCTTGGCACCAGGGTTCAAGAGTGAAGGAGGTCAGAAGCCTCAGCTTGGCACCAGGGTTCAAGATTGAAGGAGGTCAGAAGCCTCAGCTTGGCACCAGGGCTCAAGAGTGAAGGAGGTCAGAAGCCTCAGCTTGGCACCAGGGTTCAAGAGTGAAGGAGGTCAGAAGCCTCAGCTTGGCACCAGTGTTCAAGAGTGAAGGAGGTCAGAAGCCTCAGCTTGGCACCAGGGTTCAAGAGTGAAGGAGGTCAGAAGCCTCAGCTTGGCACCAGGGTTCAAGAGTGAAGGAGGTCAGAAACCTCAGCTTGGCACCAGGGTTCAAGAGTGAAGGAGGTCAGAAGCCTCAGCTTGGCACCAGGGTTCAAGATTGAAGGAGGTCAGAAGCCTCAGCTTGGCACCAGGGTTCAAGAGTGAAGGTGGTCAGAAGCCTCAGCTTGGCACCAGGGTTCAAGAGTGAAGGAGGTCAGAAGCCTCAGCTTGGCACCAGGGTTCAAGAGAGAAGGAGGTCAGAAGCCTCAGCTTGGCACCAGGGTTCAAGAGTGAAGGAGGTCAGAAGCCTCAGCTTGGCACCAGGGTTCAAGAGTGAAGGAGGTCAGAAGCCTCAGCTTGGCACCAGGGTTCAAGAGTGAAGGAGGTCAGAAGCCTCAGCTTGGCACCAGGGTTCAAGAGTGAAGGAGGTCAGAAGCCTCAGCTTGGCACCAGGGTTCAAGAGTGAAGGAGGTCAGAAGCCTCAGCTTGGCACCAGGGTTCAACAGTGAAGGAGGTCAGAAGCCTCAGCTTGGCACCAGGGTTCAAGAGTGAAGGAGGTCAGAAGCCTCAGCTTGGCACCAGGGTTCAAGAGTGAAGGAGGTCAGAAGCCTCAGCTTGGCACCAGGGTTCAAGAGTGAAGGAGGTCAGAAGCCTCAGCTTGGCACCAGGGTTCAAGAGTGAAGGAGGTCAGAAGCCTCAGCTTGGCACCAGGGTTCAAGAGTGAAGGAGGTCAGAAGCCTCAGCTTGGCACCAGGGTTCAAGAGTGAAGGAGGTCAGAAGCCTCAGCTTGGCACCAGGGTTCAAGAGTGAAGGAGGTCAGAAGCCTCAGCTTGGCACCAGGGTTCAAGAGTGAAGGAGGTCAGAAGCCTCAGCTTGGCACCAGGGTTCAAGAGTGAAGGAGGTCAGAAGCCTCAGCTTGGCACCAGGGTTCAAGAGTGAAGGAGGTCAGAAGCCTCAGCTTGGCAGGAGGGTTCAAGAGTGAAGGAGGTCAGAAACCTCAGCTTGGCACCAGGGTTCAAGAGTGAAGGAGGTCAGAAGCCTCAGCTTGGCACCAGTGTTCAAGAGTGAAGGAGGTCAGAAGCCTCAGCTTGGCACCTGGGTTCAAGAGTGAAGGAGGTCAGAAGCCTCAGCTTGGCACCAGGGTTCAAGAGTGAAGGAGGTCAGAAGCCTCAGCCTGGCACCAGGGTTCAAGAGTGAAGGAGGTCAGAAGCCTCAGCTTGGCACCAGGGTTCAAGAGTGAAGTAGGTTAGAAGCCTCAGCTTGGCACCAGGGTTCAAGAGTGAAGGAGGTCAGAAGCCTCAGCTTGGCACCAGGGTTCAAGAGTGAAAGAGGTCAGAAGCCTCAGCTTGGCACCAGGGTTCAAGAGTGAAGGAGGTCAGAAGCCTCAGCTTGGCACCAGGGTTCAAGAGTGAAGGAGGACAGAAGCCTCAGCTTGGCACCAGGGTTCAAGAGTGAAGGAGGTCAGAAGCCTCAGCCTGGCACCAGGGTTCAAGAGTGAAGTAGGTCAGAAGCCTCAGCTTGGCACCAGGCTTCAAGAGTGAAGGAGGTCAGAAGCCTCAGCTTGGCACCAGGGTTCAAGAGTGAAGGAGGTCAGCAGCCTCAGCCTGGCACCAGGGTTCAAGAGTGAAGTAGGTCAGAAGCCTCAGCTTGGCACCAGTGTTCAAGAGTGAAGGAAGTCAGAAGCCTCAGCTTGGCACCAGTGTTCAAGAGTGAAGGAGGTCAGAAGCCTCAGCTTGGCACCAGTGTTCAAGAGTGAAGGAGGTCAGAAGCCTCAGCTTGGCACCAGGGTTCAAGAGTGAAGGAGGTCAGAAGCCTCAGCTTGGCACCAGTGTTCAAGAGTGAAGGAGGTCAGAAGCCTCAGCTTGGCACCAGTGTTCAAGAGTGAATGAGGTCTGAAGCCTCAGCTTGGCACCAGGGTTCAAGAGTGAAGGAGGTCAGAAGCCTCAGCTTGGCACCAGTGTTCAAGAGTGAAGGAGGTCAGAAGCCTCAGCTTGGCATCAGGGTTCAAGAGTGAAGGAGGTCAGAAAAGTCAGCTTGGCACCAGTGTTCAAGAGTGAAGGAGGTCAGAAGCCTCAGCTTGGCACCAGGGTTCAAGAGTGAAGGAGGTCAGAAGCCTCAGCTTGGCACCAGTGTTCAAGAGTGAAGGAGGTCAGAAGCCTCAGCTTGGCATCAGGGCTCAAGAGTGAAGGAGGTCAGAAACCTCAGCTTGGCACCAGTGTTCAAGAGTGAAGGAGGTCAGAAGCCTCAGCTTGGCACCAGGGTTCAAGAGTGAAGGAGGTAAGAAGCCTCAGCTTGGCACCAGGGTTCAAGAGTGAAGGAGGTCAGAAGCCTCAGCTTGGCACCAGGGTTCAAGAGTGAAGGAGGTAAGAAGCCTCAGCTTGGCACCAGGGTTCAAGAGTGAAGGAGGTCAGAAGCCTCAGCTTGGCACCAGGGTTCAAGAGTGAAGGAGGTCAGAAGCCTCAGCTTGGCACCAGGGTTCAAGAGTGAAGGAGGACAGAAGCCTCAGCTTGGCACCAGGGTTCAAGAGTGAAGGAGGTCAGAAGCCTCAGCTTGGCACCAGGGTTCAAGAGTGAAGGAGGTAAGAAGCCTCAGCTTGGCACCAGGGTTCAAGAGTGAAGGAGGTCAGAAGCCTCAGCTTGGCACCAGGGTTCAAGAGTGAAGGAGGTCAGAAGCCTCAGCTTGGCACCAGGGTTCAAGAGTGAAGGAGGACAGAAGCCTCAGCTTGGCACCAGGGTTCAAGAGTGAAGGAGGTCAGAAGCCTCAGCTTGGCACCAGGGTTCAAGAGTGAAGGAGGTAAGAAGCCTCAGCTTGGCACCAGGGTTCAAGAGTGAAGGAGGTCAGAAGCCTCAGCTTGGCACCAGGGTTCAAGAGTGAAGGAGGTCAGAAGCCTCAGCTTGGCACCAGGGTTCAAGAGTGAAGGAGGTCAGAAGACTCAGCTTGGCACCAGGGTTCAAGAGTGAAGGAGGTCAGAAGCCTCAGCTTGGCACCAGGGTTCAAGAGTGAAGGAGGTAAGAAGCCTCAGCTTGGCACCAGGGTTCAAGAGTGAAGGAGGTCAGAAGCCTCAGCTTGGCACCAGGGTTCAAGAGTGAAGGAGGTCAGAAGCCTCAGCTTGGCACCAGGGTTCAAGAGTGAAGGAGGTCAGAAGCCTCAGCTTGGCACCAGGGTTCAAGAGTGAAGGAGGTCAGAAGCCTCAGCTTGGCACCAGTGTTCAAGAGTGAAGGAGGTCAGAAGCCTCAGCTTGGCACCAGGGTTCAAAAGTGAAGGAGGTCAGAAGCCTCAGCTTGGCACCAGGGTTCAAGAGTGAAGGAGGTCAGAAGCCTCAGCTTGGCACCAGTGTTCAAGAGTGAAGGAGGTCAGAAGCCTCAGCTTGGCACCAGGGTTCAAGAGTGAAGGAGGTCAGAAGCCTCAGCTTGGCACCAGTGTTCAAGAGTGAAGGAGGTCAGAAGCCTCAGCTTGGCACCAGGGTTCAAGAGTGAAGGAGGTCAGAAGCCTCAGCTTGGCACCAGTGTTCAAGAGTGAAGAAGGTCAGAAGCCTCAGCTTGGCACCAGGGTTCAAGAGTGAAGGAGGTCAGAAGCCTCAGCTTGGCACCAGGGTTCAAGAGTGAAGGAGGTCAGAAGCCTCAGCTTGGCACCAAGGTTCAAGAGTGAAGGAGGTCAGAAGCCTCAGCTTGGCACCATGGTTCAAGAGTAAAGGAGGTCATAAGCCTCAGCTTGGCACCAGGGTTCAAGAGTGAAGGAGATCAGAAGCCTCAGCTTGGCACCAGGGTTCAAGAGTGAAGGAGGTCAGAAGCCTCAGCTTGGCACCAGAGTTCAAGAGTGAAGGAGGTCAGAAGCCTCAGCTTGGCACAAGGGTTCAAGAGTGAAGGTCAGAAGCCTCAGCTTGGCACCAGGGTTCAAGAGTGAAGGAGGTCAGAAGCCTCAGCTTGGCACCAGGGTTCAAGAGTGAAGGAGGTCAGAAGCCTCAGCTTGGTACCAGGGTTCAAGAGTGAAGGAGGTCAGAAGCCTCAGCTTGGCACCAGGGTTCAAGAGTGAAGGAGGTCAGAAGCCTCAGCTTGGCACCAGGGTTCAAGAGTGAAGGAGGTCAGAAGCCTCAGCTTGGCACCAGGGTTCAAGAGTGAAAGAGGTCAGAAGCCTCAGCTTGGCACCAGGGTTCAAGAGTGAAAGAGGTCAGAAGCCTCAGCTTGGCACCAGGGTTCAAGAGTGAAAAAGGTCAGAAGCCTCAGCTTGGCACCAGGGTTCAAGAGTGAAGGAGGTCAGAAACCTCAGCTTGGCACCAGTGTTCAAGAGTGAAGGAGGTCAGAAGCCTCAGCTTGGCACCAGGGTTCAAGAGTGAAGGAGGTCAGAAGCCTCAGCTTGGCACCAGTGTTCAAGAGTGAAGGAGGTCAGAAGCCTCAGCTTGGCATCAGGGTTCAAGAGTGAAGGAGGTCAGAAACCTCAGCTTGGCACCAGTGTTCAAGAGTGAAGGAGGTCAGAAGCCTCAGCTTGGCACCAGGGTTCAAGAGTGAAGGAGGTAAGAAGCCTCAGCTGGCACCAGGGTTCAAGAGTGAAGGAGGTCAGTAGCCTCAGCTTGGCACCAGGGTTCAAGAGTGAAGGAGGTAAGAAGCCTCAGCTTGGCACCAGGGTTCAAGAGTGAAGGAGGTCAGAAGCCTCAGCTTGGCACCAGGGTTCAAGAGTGAAGGAGGTCAGAAGCCTCAGCTTGGCACCAGGGTTCAAGAGTGAAGGAGGACAGAAGCCTCAGCTTGGCACCAGGGTTCAAGAGTGAAGGAGGTCAGAAGCCTCAGCTTGGCACCAGGGTTCAAGAGTGAAGGAGGTAAGAAGCCTCAGCTTGGCACCAGGGTTCAAGAGAGAAGGAGGTCAGAAGCCTCAGCTTGGCACCAGGGTTCAAGAGTGAAGGAGGTCAGAAGCCTCAGCTTGGCACCAGGGTTCAAGAGTGAAGGAGGACAGAAGCCTCAGCTTGGCACAAGGGTTCAAGAGTGAAGGAGGTCAGAAGCCTCAGCTTGGCACCAGGGTTCAAGAGTGAAGGAGGTCAGAAGCCTCAGCTTGGCACCAGGGTTCAAGAGTGAAGGAGGTCAGAAGCCTCAGCTTGGCACCAGGGTTCAAGAGTGAAGGAGGTCAGAAGCCTCAGCTTGGCACCAGGGTTCAAGAGTGAAGGAGGTAAGAAGCCTCAGCTTGGCACCAGGGTTCAAGAGTGAAGGAGGTCAGAAGCCTCAGCTTGGCACCAGGGTTCAAGAGTGAAGGAGGTCAGAAGCCTCAGCTTGGCACCAGGGTTGAAGAGTGAAGGAGGTCAGAAGCCTCAGCTTGGCACCAGGGTTCAAGAGTGAAGGAGGTCAGAAGCCTCAGCTTGGCACCAGTGTTCAAGAGTGAAGGAGGTCAGAAGCCTCAGCTTGGCACCAGGGTTCAAAAGTGAAGGAGGTCAGAAGCCTCAGCTTGGCACCAGGGTTCAAGAGTGAAGGAGGTCAGAAGCCTCAGCTTGGCACCAGTGTTCAAGAGTGAAGGAGGTCAGAAGCCTCAGCTTGGCACCAGGGTTCAAGAGTGAAGGAGGTCAGAAGCCTCAGCTTGGCACCAGTGTTCAAGAGTGAAGGAGGTCAGAAGCCTCAGCTTGGCACCAGGGTTCAAGAGTGAAGGAGGTCAGAAGCCTCAGCTTGGCACCAGTGTTCAAGAGTGAAGAAGGTCAGAAGCCTCAGCTTGGCACCAGGGTTCAAGAGTGAAGGAGGTCAGAAGCCTCAGCTTGGCACCAGGGTTCAAGAGTGAAGGAGGTCAGAAGCCTCAGCTTGGCACCAGGGTTCAAGAGTGAAGGAGGTCAGAAGCCTCAGCTTGGCACCATGGTTCAAGAGTAAAGGAGGTCATAAGCCTCAGCTTGGCACCAGGGTTCAAGAGTGAAGGAGGTCAGAAGCCTCAGCTTGGCACCAGAGTTCAAGAGTGAAGGAGGTCAGAAGCCTCAGCTTGGCACCAGGGTTCAAGAGTGAAGGAGGTCAGAAGCCTAAGCTTGGCACCAGGGTTCAAGAGTGAAGGAGGTCAGAAGCCTCAGCTTGGCACAAGGGTTCAAGAGTGAAGGTCAGAAGCCTCAGCTTGGCACCAGGGTTCAAGAGTGAAGGAGGTCAGAAGCCTCAGCTTGGCACCAGGGTTCAAGAGTGAAGGAGGTCAGAAGCCTCAGCTTGGTACCAGGGTTCAAGAGTGAAGGAGGTCAGAAGCCTCAGCTTGGCACCAGGGTTCAAGAGTGAAGGAGGTCAGAAGCCTCAGCTTGGCCCCAGGGTTCAAGAGTGAAGGAGGTCAGAAGCCTCAGCTTGGCACCAGGGTTCAAGAGTGAAAGAGGTCAGAAGCCTCAGCTTGGCACCAGGGTTCAAGAGTGAAAGAGGTCAGAAGCCTCAGCTTGGCACCAGGGTTCAAGAGTGAAAGAGGTCAGAAGCCTCAGCTTGGCACCAGGGTTCAAGAGTGAAAGAGGTCAGAAGCCTCAGCTTGGCACCAGGGTTCAAGAGTGAAAGAGGTCAGAAGCCTCAGCTTGGCACCAGGGTTCAAGAGTGAAGGAGGTCAGAAGCCTCAGCTTGGCACCAGGGTTCAATAGTGAAGGAGGTCAGAAGCCTCAGCTTGGCACCAGGGTTCAAGAGTGAAAGAGGTCAGAAGCCTCAGCTTGGCACCAGGGTTCAAGATTGAAGGAGGTCAGAAGCCTCAGCTTGGCACCAGGGTTCAAGAGTGAAGGAGGTCAGAAGCCTCAGCTTGGCACCAGGGTTCAAGAATGAAGGAGGTCAGAAGCCTCAACTTGGCACCAGGGTTCAAGAGTGAAGGAGGTCAGAAGCCTCAGCTTGGCACCAGGGTTCAAGAGTGAAGGAGGTCAGAAGCCTCTGCTTGGCACCAGTGTTCAAGAGTGAAGGAGGTCAGAAGCCTCAGCTTGGCACCAGGGTTCAAGAGTGAAAGACGTCAGAAGCCTCAGCTTGGCACCAGGGTTCAAGAGTGAAGGAGGTCAGAAGCCTCATCTTGGCACCAGTGTTCAAGAGTGAAGGAGGTCAGAATCCTCAGCTTGGCACCAGTGTTCAAGAGTGAAGGAGGTCAGAAGCCTCAGCTTGGCACCAGGGTTCAAGAGTGAAGGAGGTCAGAAGCCTCAGCTTGGCACCAGGGTTCAAGCGTGAAGGAGGTCAGAAGCATCAGCTTGGCACCAGGGTTCAAGAGTGAAGGAGGTCAGAAGCCTCAGCTTGGCACCAGGGTTCAAGAGTTAAGGAGGTCAGAAGCCTCAGCTTGGCACCAGTGTTCAAGAGTGAAGGAGGTCAGAAGCCTCAGCTTGGCACCAGGGTTCAAGAGTGAAGGAGGTCAGAAGCCTCAGCTTGGCACCAGGGTTCAAGAGTGAAGGAGGTCAGAAGCCTCAGCTTGGCACCAGGGTTCAAGAGTGAAGGAGGTCAGAAGCCTCAGCTTGGCACCAGGGTTCAAGAGTAAAGGAGGTCAGAAGCCTCAGGTTGGCACCAGGGTTTAAGAGTGAAGGAGGTCAGAAGCCTCAGCTTGGCACCAGGGTTCAAGAGTGAAGGAGGTCAGAAGCCTCAGCTTGGCACCAGGGTTCAAGAGTGAAGGAGGTCAAAAGCCTCAGCTTGGCACCAGGGTTCAAGAGTGAAGGAGGTCAGAAGCCTCAGCTTGGCACCAGGGTTCAAGAGTGAAGGAGGTCAGAAGCCTCAGCTTGGCACCAGTGTTCAAGATTGAAGGAGGTCAGAAGCCTCAGCTTGGCACCAGGGTTCAAGAGTGAAGGAGGTCAGAAGCCTCAGCTTGGCACCAGGGTTCAAGAGTGAAGGAGGTCAGAAGCCTCAGCTTGGCACCAGGGTTCAAGAGTGAAGGAGGTAAGAAACCTCAGCTTGGCACCAGGGTTCAAGAGTGAAGGAGGTCAGAAGCCTCAGCTTGGCACCAGGGTTCAAGAGTGAAGGAGGTCAGAAGCCTCAGCTTGGCACCAGGGTTCAAGAGTGAAGGAGGTCAGAAGCCTCAGCTTGGCACCAGGGTTCAAGAGTGAAGGAGGTCAGAAGCCTCAGCTTGGCACCAGGGTTCAAGAGTGAAGGAGGTAAGAAGCCTCAGCTTGGCACCAAGGTTCAAGAGTGAAGGAGGTCAGAAGCCTCAGCTTGGCACCAGGGTTCAAGAGTGAAGGAGGTCAGAAGCCTCAGCTTGGCACCAGGGTTCAAGAGTGAAGGAGGGCAGAAGCCTCAGCTTGGCACCAGGGTTCAAGAGTGAAGGAGGTCAGAAGCCTCAGCTTGGCACCAGTGTTCAAGAGTGAAGGAGGTCAGAAGCCTCAGCTTGGCACCAGGGTTCAAAAGTGAAGGAGGTCAGAAGCCTCAGCTTGGCACCAGGGTTCAAGAGTGAAGGAGGTCAGAAGCCTCAGCTTGGCACCAGTGTTCAAGAGTGAAGGAGGTCAGAAGCCTCAGCTTGGCACCAGGGTTCAAGAGTGAAGGAGGTCAGAAGCCACAGCTTGGCACCAGTGTTCAAGAGTGAAGGAGGTCAGAAGCCTCAGCTTGGCACCAGGGTTCAAGAGTGAAGGAGGTCAGAAGCCTCAGCTTGGCACCAGTGTTCAAGAGTGAAGAAGGTCAGAAGCCTCAGCTTGGCACCAGGGTTCAAGAGTGAAGGAGGTCAGAAGCCTCAGCTTGGCACCAGGGTTCAAGAGTGAAGGAGGTCAGAAGCCTCAGCTTGGCACCAGGGTTCAAGAGTGAAGGAGGTCAGAAGCCTCAGCTTGGCACCATGGTTCAAGAGTAAAGGAGGTCATAAGCCTCAGCTTGGCACCAGGATTCAAGAGTGAAGGAGATCAGAAGCCTCAGCTTGGCACCAGGGTTCAAGAGTGAAGGAGGTCAGAAGCCTCAGCTTGGCACCAGAGTTCAAGAGTGAAGGAGGTCAGAAGCCTCAGCTTGGCACAAGGGTTCAAGAGTGAAGGAGGTCAGAAGCCTCAGCTTGGCACCAGGGTTCAAGAGTGAAGGAGGTCAGAAGCCTCAGCTTGGCACAAGGGTTCAAGAGTGAAGGTCAGAAGCCTCAGCTTGGCACCAGGGTTCAAGAGTGAAGGAGGTCAGAAGCCTCAGCTTGGCACCAGGGTTCAAGAGTGAAGGAGGTCAGAAGCCTCAGCTTGGTACCATGGTTCAAGAGTGAAGGAGGTCAGAAGCCTCAGCTTGGCACCAGGGTTCAAGAGTGAAGGAGGTCAGAAGCCTCAGCTTGGCACCAGGGTTCAAGAGTGAAGGAGGTCAGAAGCCTCAGCTTGGCACCAGGGTTCAAGAGTGAAAGAGGTCAGAAGCCTCAGCTTGGCACCAGGGTTCAAGAGTGAAAGAGGTCAGAAGCCTCAGCTTGGCACCAGGGTTCAAGAGTGAAAGAGGTCAGAAGCCTCAGCTTGGCACCAGGGTTCAAGAGTGAAAGAGGTCAGAAGCCTCAGCTTGGCACCAGGGTTCAAGAGTGAAAGAGGTCAGAAGCCTCAGCTTGGCACCAGGGTTCAAGAGTGAAGGAGGTCAGAAGCCTCAGCTTGGCACCAGGGTTCAATAGTGAAGGAGGTCAGAAGCCTCAGTTTGGCACCAGGGTTCAAGAGTGAAAGAGGTCAGAAGCCTCAGCTTGGCACCAGGGTTCAAGATTGAAGGAGGTCAGAAGCCTCAGCTTGGCACCAGGGTTCAAGAGTGAAGGAGGTCAGAAGCCTCAGCTTGGCACCAGGGTTCAAGAGTGAAGGAGGTCAGAAGCCTCAGCTTGGCACCAGGGTTCAAGAGTGAAGGAGGTCAGAAGCCTCAGCTTGGCACCAGGGATCAAGAATGAAGGAGGTCAGAAGCCTCAACTTGGCACCAGGGTTCAAGAGTGAAGGAGGTCAGAAGCCTCAGCTTGGCACCAGGGTTCAAGAGTGAAGGAGGTCAGAAGCCTCTGCTTGGCACCAGTGTTCAAGAGTGAAGGAGGTCAGAAGCCTCAGCTTGGCACCAGGGTTCAAGAGTGAAAGACGTCAGAAGCCTCAGCTTGGCACCAGGGTTCAAGAGTGAAGGAGGTCAGAAGCCTCATCTTGGCACCAGTGTTCAAGAGTGAAGGAGGTCAGAATCCTCAGCTTGGCACCAGGGTTCAAGAGTGAAGGAGGTCAGAAGCCTCAGCTTGGCACCAGGGTTCAAGAGTGAAGGAGGTCAGAAGCCTCAGCTTGGCACCAGGGTTCAAGAGTGAAGGAGGTCAGAAGCATCAGCTTGGCACCAGGGTTCAAGAGTGAAGGAGGTCAGAAGCCTCAGCTTGGCACCAGGGTTCAAGAGTTAAGGAGGTCAGAAGCCTCAGCTTGGCACCAGTGTTCAAGAGTGAAGGAGGTCAGAAGCCTCAGCTTGGCACCAGGGTTCAAGAGTGAAGGAGGTCAGAAGCCTCAGCTTGGCACCAGGGTTCAAGAGTGAAGTAGGTCAGAAGCCTCAGCTTGGCACCAGGGTTCAAGAGTGAAGGAGGTCAGAAGCCTCAGCTTGGCACCAGGGTTCAAGAGTAAAGGAGGTCAGAAGCCTCAGCTTGGCACCAGGGTTCAAGAGTGAAGGAGGTCAGAAGCCTCAGCTTGGCACCAGGGTTCAAGAGTAAAGGAGGTCAGAAGCCTCAGGTTGGCACCAGGGTTTAAGAGTGAAGGAGGTCAGAAGCCTCAGCTTGGCACCAGGGTTCAAGAGTGAAGGAGGTCAGAAGCCTCAGCTTGGCACCAGGGTTCAAGAGTGAAGGAGGTCAAAAGCCTGAGCTTGGCACCAGGGTTCAAGAGTGAAGGAGGTCAGAAGCCTCAGCTTGGCACCAGGGTTCAAGAGTGAAGGAGGTCAGAAGCCTCAGCTTGGCACCAGTGTTCAAGATTGAAGGAGGTCAGAAGCCTCAGCTTGGCACCAGGGTTCAAGAGTGAAGGAGGTCAGAAGCCTCAGCTTGGCACCAGGGTTCAAGAGTGAAGGAGGTCAGAAGCCTCAGCTTGGCACCAGGGTTCAAGAGTGAAGGAGGTAAGAAACCTCAGCTTGGCACCAGGGTTCAAGAGTGAAGGAGGTCAGAAGCCTCAGCTTGGCACCAGGGTTCAAGAGTGAAGGAGGTCAGAAGCCTCAGCTTGGCACCAGGGTTCAAGAGTGAAGGAGGTCAGAAGCCTCAGCTTGGCACCAGGGTTCAAGAGTGAAGGAGGTCAGAAGCCTCAGCTTGGCACCAGGGTTCAAGAGTGAATGAGGACAGAAGCCTCAGCTTGGCACCAGGGTTCAAGAGTGAAGGAGGTCAGAAGGCTCAGCTTGGCACCAGGGTTCAAGAGTGAAGGAGGTCAGAAGCCTCAGCTTGGCACCAGGGTTCAAGAGTGAAGGAGGTCAGAAGCCTCAGCTTGGCACCAGGGTTCAAGAGTGAAGGAGGTCAGAAGCCTCAGCTTGGCACCAGTGTTCAAGAGTGAAGGAGGTAAGAAGCCTCAGCTTGGCACCAGGGTTCAAGAGTGAAGGAGGTCAGAAGCCTCAGCTTGGCACCAGGGTTCAAGAGTGAAGGAGGTCAGAAACCTCAGCTTGGCACCAGGGTTCAAGAGTGAAGGAGGTCAGAAGCCTCAGCTTGGCACCAGGGTTCAAGAGTGAAGGAGGTAAGAAGCCTCAGCTTGGCACCAGGGTTCAAGAGTGAAGGAGGTCAGAAGCCTCAGCTTGGCACCAGGGTTCAAGAGTGAAGGAGGTCAGAAGCCTCAGCTTGGCACCAGGGTTCAAGAGTGAAGGAGGTCAGAAGCCTCAGCTTGGCACCAGGGTTCAAGAGTGAAGGAGGTCAGAAGCCTCAGCTTGGCACCAGGGTTCAAGAGTGAAGGAGGACAGAAGCCTCAGCTTGGCACCAGGGTTCAAGAGTGAAGGAGGTCAGAAGCCTCAGCTTGGCACCAGGGTTCAAGAGTGAAGGAGGTCAGAAGCCTCAGCTTGGCACCAGGGTTCAAGAGTGAAGGAGGTCAGAAGCCTCAGCTTGGCACCAGGGTTCAAGAGTGAAGGAGGTCAGAAGCCTCAGCTTGGCACCAGGGTTCAAGAGTGAAGAAGGTCAGAAGCCTCAGCTTGGCACCAGGGTTCAAGAGTGAAGGAGGACAGAAGCCTCAGCTTGGCACCAGGGTTCAAGAGTGAAGGAGGTCAGAAGCCTCAGCTTGGCACCAGGGTTCAAGAGTGAAGGAGGTCAGAAGCCTCAGCTTGGCACCAGGGTTCAAGAGTGAAGGAGGTCAGAAGCCTCAGCTTGGCACCAGGGTTCAAGAGTGAAGGAGGTCAGAAGCCTCAGCTTGGCACCAGGGTTCAAGAGTGAAGGAGGTCAGAAGCCTCAGCTTGGCACCAGTGTTCAAGAGTGAAGGAGGTCAGAAGCCTCAGCTTGGCACCAGGGTTCAAGAGTGAAGGAGGTCAGAAGCCTCAGCTTGGCACCAGGGTTCAAGAGTGAAGGAGGTCAGAAGCCTCAGCTTGGCACCAGGGTTCAAGAGTGAAGGAGGTCAGAAGCCTCAGCTTGGCACCAGGGTTCAAGAGTGAAGGAGGTAAGAAGCCTCAGCTTGGCACCAGGGTTCAAGAGTGAAGGAGGTCAGAAGCCTCAGCTTGGCACCAGGGTTCAAGAGTGAAGGAGGTCAGAAGCCTCAGCTTGGCACCAGGGTTCAAGAGTGAAGGAGGTCAGAAGCCTCAGCTTGGCACCAGGGTTCAAGAGTGAAGGAGGTCAGAAGCCTCAGCTTGGCACCAGGGTTCAAGAGTGAAGGAGGACAGAAGCCTCAGCTTGGCACCAGGGTTCAAGAGTGAAGGAGGTCAGAAGCCTCAGCTTGGCACCAGAGTTCAAGAGTGAAGGAGGTCAGAAGCCTCAGCTTGGCACCAGGGTTCAAGAGTGAAGGAGGTCAGAAGCCTCAGCTTGGCACCAGGGTTCAAGAGTGAAGGAGGTCAGAAGCCTCAGCTTGGCACAAGGGTTCAAGAGTGAAGGTCAGAAGCCTCAGCTTGGCACCAGGGTTCAAGAGTGAAGGAGGTCAGAAGCCTCAGCTTGGCACCAGGGTTCAAGAGTGAAGGAGGTCAGAAGCCTCAGCTTGGTACCATGGTTCAAGAGTGAAGGAGGTCAGAAGCCTCAGCTTGGCACCAGGGTTCAAGAGTGAAGGAGGTCAGAAGCCTCAGCTTGGCACCAGGGTTCAAGAGTGAAGGAGGTCAGAAGCCTCAGCTTGGCACCAGGGTTCAAGAGTGAAAGAGGTCAGAAGCCTCAGCTTGGCACCAGGGTTCAAGAGTGAAAGAGGTCAGAAGCCTCAGCTTGGCACCAGGGTTCAAGAGTGAAAGAGGTCAGAAGCCTCAGCTTGGCACCAGGGTTCAAGAGTGAAAGAGGTCAGAAGCCTCAGCTTGGCACCAGGGTTCAAGAGTGAAAGAGGTCAGAAGCCTCAGCTTGGCACCAGGGTTCAAGAGTGAAGGAGGTCAGAAGCCTCAGCTTGGCACCAGGGTTCAATAGTGAAGGAGGTCAGAAGCCTCAGTTTGGCACCAGGGTTCAAGAGTGAAAGAGGTCAGAAGCCTCAGCTTGGCACCAGGGTTCAAGATTGAAGGAGGTCAGAAGCCTCAGCTTGGCACCAGGGTTCAAGAGTGAAGGAGGTCAGAAGCCTCAGCTTGGCACCAGGGTTCAAGAGTGAAGGAGGTCAGAAGCCTCAGCTTGGCACCAGGGTTCAAGAGTGAAGGAGGTCAGAAGCCTCAGCTTGGCACCAGGGATCAAGAATGAAGGAGGTCAGAAGCCTCAACTTGGCACCAGGGTTCAAGAGTGAAGGAGGTCAGAAGCCTCAGCTTGGCACCAGGGTTCAAGAGTGAAGGAGGTCAGAAGCCTCTGCTTGGCACCAGTGTTCAAGAGTGAAGGAGGTCAGAAGCCTCAGCTTGGCACCAGGGTTCAAGAGTGAAAGACGTCAGAAGCCTCAGCTTGGCACCAGGGTTCAAGAGTGAAGGAGGTCAGAAGCCTCATCTTGGCACCAGTGTTCAAGAGTGAAGGAGGTCAGAATCCTCAGCTTGGCACCAGGGTTCAAGAGTGAAGGAGGTCAGAAGCCTCAGCTTGGCACCAGGGTTCAAGAGTGAAGGAGGTCAGAAGCCTCAGCTTGGCACCAGGGTTCAAGAGTGAAGGAGGTCAGAAGCATCAGCTTGGCACCAGGGTTCAAGAGTGAAGGAGGTCAGAAGCCTCAGCTTGGCACCAGGGTTCAAGAGTTAAGGAGGTCAGAAGCCTCAGCTTGGCACCAGTGTTCAAGAGTGAAGGAGGTCAGAAGCCTCAGCTTGGCACCAGGGTTCAAGAGTGAAGGAGGTCAGAAGCCTCAGCTTGGCACCAGGGTTCAAGAGTGAAGTAGGTCAGAAGCCTCAGCTTGGCACCAGGGTTCAAGAGTGAAGGAGGTCAGAAGCCTCAGCTTGGCACCAGGGTTCAAGAGTAAAGGAGGTCAGAAGCCTCAGCTTGGCACCAGGGTTCAAGAGTGAAGGAGGTCAGAAGCCTCAGCTTGGCACCAGGGTTCAAGAGTAAAGGAGGTCAGAAGCCTCAGGTTGGCACCAGGGTTTAAGAGTGAAGGAGGTCAGAAGCCTCAGCTTGGCACCAGGGTTCAAGAGTGAAGGAGGTCAGAAGCCTCAGCTTGGCACCAGGGTTCAAGAGTGAAGGAGGTCAAAAGCCTGAGCTTGGCACCAGGGTTCAAGAGTGAAGGAGGTCAGAAGCCTCAGCTTGGCACCAGGGTTCAAGAGTGAAGGAGGTCAGAAGCCTCAGCTTGGCACCAGTGTTCAAGATTGAAGGAGGTCAGAAGCCTCAGCTTGGCACCAGGGTTCAAGAGTGAAGGAGGTCAGAAGCCTCAGCTTGGCACCAGGGTTCAAGAGTGAAGGAGGTCAGAAGCCTCAGCTTGGCACCAGGGTTCAAGAGTGAAGGAGGTAAGAAACCTCAGCTTGGCACCAGGGTTCAAGAGTGAAGGAGGTCAGAAGCCTCAGCTTGGCACCAGGGTTCAAGAGTGAAGGAGGTCAGAAGCCTCAGCTTGGCACCAGGGTTCAAGAGTGAAGGAGGTCAGAAGCCTCAGCTTGGCACCAGGGTTCAAGAGTGAAGGAGGTCAGAAGCCTCAGCTTGGCACCAGGGTTCAAGAGTGAATGAGGACAGAAGCCTCAGCTTGGCACCAGGGTTCAAGAGTGAAGGAGGTCAGAAGGCTCAGCTTGGCACCAGGGTTCAAGAGTGAAGGAGGTCAGAAGCCTCAGCTTGGCACCAGGGTTCAAGAGTGAAGGAGGTCAGAAGCCTCAGCTTGGCACCAGGGTTCAAGAGTGAAGGAGGTCAGAAGCCTCAGCTTGGCACCAGTGTTCAAGAGTGAAGGAGGTAAGAAGCCTCAGCTTGGCACCAGGGTTCAAGAGTGAAGGAGGTCAGAAGCCTCAGCTTGGCACCAGGGTTCAAGAGTGAAGGAGGTCAGAAACCTCAGCTTGGCACCAGGGTTCAAGAGTGAAGGAGGTCAGAAGCCTCAGCTTGGCACCAGGGTTCAAGAGTGAAGGAGGTAAGAAGCCTCAGCTTGGCACCAGGGTTCAAGAGTGAAGGAGGTCAGAAGCCTCAGCTTGGCACCAGGGTTCAAGAGTGAAGGAGGTCAGAAGCCTCAGCTTGGCACCAGGGTTCAAGAGTGAAGGAGGTCAGAAGCCTCAGCTTGGCACCAGGGTTCAAGAGTGAAGGAGGTCAGAAGCCTCAGCTTGGCACCAGGGTTCAAGAGTGAAGGAGGACAGAAGCCTCAGCTTGGCACCAGGGTTCAAGAGTGAAGGAGGTCAGAAGCCTCAGCTTGGCACCAGGGTTCAAGAGTGAAGGAGGTCAGAAGCCTCAGCTTGGCACCAGGGTTCAAGAGTGAAGGAGGTCAGAAGCCTCAGCTTGGCACCAGGGTTCAAGAGTGAAGGAGGTCAGAAGCCTCAGCTTGGCACCAGGGTTCAAGAGTGAAGAAGGTCAGAAGCCTCAGCTTGGCACCAGGGTTCAAGAGTGAAGGAGGACAGAAGCCTCAGCTTGGCACCAGGGTTCAAGAGTGAAGGAGGTCAGAAGCCTCAGCTTGGCACCAGGGTTCAAGAGTGAAGGAGGTCAGAAGCCTCAGCTTGGCACCAGGGTTCAAGAGTGAAGGAGGTCAGAAGCCTCAGCTTGGCACCAGGGTTCAAGAGTGAAGGAGGTCAGAAGCCTCAGCTTGGCACCAGGGTTCAAGAGTGAAGGAGGTCAGAAGCCTCAGCTTGGCACCAGTGTTCAAGAGTGAAGGAGGTCAGAAGCCTCAGCTTGGCACCAGGGTTCAAGAGTGAAGGAGGTCAGAAGCCTCAGCTTGGCACCAGGGTTCAAGAGTGAAGGAGGTCAGAAGCCTCAGCTTGGCACCAGGGTTCAAGAGTGAAGGAGGTCAGAAGCCTCAGCTTGGCACCAGGGTTCAAGAGTGAAGGAGGTAAGAAGCCTCAGCTTGGCACCAGGGTTCAAGAGTGAAGGAGGTCAGAAGCCTCAGCTTGGCACCAGGGTTCAAGAGTGAAGGAGGTCAGAAGCCTCAGCTTGGCACCAGGGTTCAAGAGTGAAGGAGGTCAGAAGCCTCAGCTTGGCACCAGGGTTCAAGAGTGAAGGAGGTCAGAAGCCTCAGCTTGGCACCAGGGTTCAAGAGTGAAGGAGGACAGAAGCCTCAGCTTGGCACCAGGGTTCAAGAGTGAAGGAGGTCAGAAGCCTCAGCTTGGCACCAGGGTTCAAGAGTGAAGGAGGTCAGAAGCCTCAGCTTGGCACCAGGGTTCAAGAGTGAAGGAGGTCAGAAGCCTCAGCTTGGCACCAGGGTTCAAGAGTGAAGGAGGTCAGAAGCCTCAGCTTGGCTTGAAGCATCAGTGAACAATAGTAATGCTGAAAGCAGCAGTGAACAGCAGTAATGCTGGAAGCATCAGTGAACAATAGTAATGCTGGAAGCAGCAGTTAACAGCAGTAATGCTGGCAGCAACAGTGAACAACAGTAATGTTGGAAGCAGCAGTGAACAATAGTAATGCTGGAAGCAGCAGTTAACAGGAGTAATGCTGGAAGCAGCAGTGAACAACAGTAATGCTGGAAGCAGCAGTGAACAACAGTAATGCTGGAAGCAGCAGTGAACAGGAGTAATGCAGGAAGCAGCAGTGAACAACAGCAATTCTGGAAGCATCAGTGAACAACAGTAATGCTGGAAGCAGCAGTGAACAACAGTAATGCTGGAAGCAGCAGTGAACAGGAGTAATGCTGGAAGCAGCAGTGAACAGGAGTAATGCTGGAAGCAGCAGTGAACAACAGTAATGCTGGAAGCAGCAGTGAACAACAGTAATGCTGGAAGCAGCAGTGAACAACAGTAATGCTGGAAGCAGCAGTGAACAGGAGTAATGCTGAAAGCAGCAGTGAACAACAGTAATGCTGGAAGCAGCAGTGAACAACAGTAATGCTGGAAGCAGCAGTGAACAACAGTAACGCTGGAAGCAGCAGTGAACAACAGTAATGCTGAAAGCAGCAGTGAACAGGAGTAATGCTGGAAGCAGCAGTGAACAGGAGTAATGCTGGAAGCAGCAGTGAACAGCAGTAATGCTGGAAGCAGCAGTGAAAAACAGTAATGCTCGAAGCAGCAGTGAACAACAGTAATGCTGGAAGCAACAGTGAACAGCAGTAATGCTGGAAGCAGCAGTGAACAGGAGTAATGCTGGAAGCAGCAGTGAACAGGAGTAATGCTGGAAGCAGCAGTGAACAGCAGTAATGCTGGAAGCAGCAGTGAACAACACTAATGCTCGATGCAGCAGTGAACAACAGTAATGCTCGAAGCAGCAGTGAACGACAGTAATGCTGGAAGCAACAGTGAACAGCAGTAATGCTGGAGGCAGCAGTGAACAACACTAATGCTCGAAGCAGCAGTGAACAACAGCAATGCTCGAAGCAGCAGTGAACAACAGTAATGCTGGAAGCAGCAGTGAACAACCGTAATGCTCGAAGCAGCAGTGAACAACAGTAATGCTGGAAGCAGCAGTGAACAACAGTAATTCTGGAAACAGCAGTTAACAACAGTAATGCTGGAAGCAGCAGTGAACAGCAGTAATGCTGGAAGCAACAGTGAACAATAATAATGCCGGAAACAGCAGTGAACAGGAGTAATGGTGGAAGCAACAGTGAACAACAGTAATGCTCGAAGCAGTAGCGAACAACAGCAATGCTCGATGGAGCAGTGAAGAACAGTAATGCTCGATGCAGCAGTGAACAACAGTAATGCTGGAAGCAGCAGTGAACAACCGTAATGCTGGAAGCAGCAGTGAACAACAGTAATGCTCGAAGCAGTAGTGAACAACAGCAATGCTCGATGGAGCAGTGAACAACAGTAATGCTCGAAGCAGCCGTGAACAACAGTAATGCTGGAAGCAGCAGTGAACAACCGTAATGCTGGAAGCAGCAGTGAACAACAGTAATGCTGGAAGCAGCAGTGAACAACCGTAATGCTGGAAGCTGCAGTGAACAGCAGTAATGCTGGAAGCAGCATTGAACAACAGTAATGCTGGAAGCAACAGTGAGCAGCAGTAATGCTGGAAACAACAGTGAATAGCAGTAGTGATGGAAGCAGCAGTGAACACTAGTAATGCTGGAAGCAGCAGTGAACAACAGTATTGCTGGAAGCAGCAGTGAGCAGGAGTAATGCTGGAAGCAGCAGTGAACAACAGTAATGCTGGTAACAGCAGTGAACAACAGTAATGCTGGAAGCAGCAGTGAACAGCAGTAATGCTGGAAGCAACAGTGAAAAACAGTAATGCAGGAAGCAGCAGTGAACAACAGTAATGCTGGAAGCAGCAGTGAACAACACTAATGCTGTAAGCAGCAGTGAACAACAGTAATGCTGGAAGCAGCAGTGAACAACAGAAATTCTGGAAACAGCAGTTAACAACAGTAATGCTGGAAGCAGCAGTGAACAGCAGTAATGCTGGAAGCAACAGTGAACAATAATAATGCTGGAAACAGCAGTGAACAGGAGTAATGCTGGAAGCAACAGTGAACAACAGTAATGCTGGAAGTAGCGGTGAACAACTGTAATGCTCGATGCAGTAGTGAACAACAGCAATGCTCGATGGAGCAGTGAACAACAGTAATGCTGGAAGCAGCAGTGAACAACAGTAATGCTCGAAGCAGCAGTAAACAACAGTAATGCTGGAAGCAACAATGAACAGCAGTAATCCTGGAAGCAGCAGTGAACAACAGTAATGCTGGAAGCAGCAGTGAACAACAGTAATGCTCGAAGCAGTAGTGAACAACAGTAATGCTGGAAGCAGCAGTGAACAACAGTAATGCTCGAAGCAGCAGTGAACAACAGTAATGCTGGAAGCAACAATGAACAGCAGTAATCCTGGAAGCAGCAGTGTACAGCAGTAATGCTCGAAGCAGCAGTGAACAACAGTAATGCTGGAAGCAACATTGAACAACAGTAATGCTGGAAGCACCTTTGAACAACAGTAATGCTCGAAGCAGCAGTGAACAACAGTAATGCTGGAAGCAGCAGTGAACAGCAGTAATTCTGGAAGCAGCAGTGAACAGCAGTATTGCTGGAAGCATCAGTGAACAATAGTAATGCTGAAAGCAGCAGTGAACAACAGTAATGCTGGAAGCAGCAGTGAACAGCAGTAATTCTGGAAGCAGCAGTGAACAGCAGTAATGGTGGAAGCATCAGTGAACAATAGTAATGCTGGAAGCAGCAGTGAACAGCAGTAATGCTTGCAGCAACAGTGAACAACAGTAATGCTGGAAGCATCAGTGAACAATAGTAATGCTGGAAGCAGCAGTTAACAGGAGTAATGCTGGAAGCAGCAGTGAACAACAGTAATGCTGGAAGCAGCAGTGAACAACAGTAATGCTGGAAGCAGCAGTGAACAGGAGTAATGCAGGAAGCAGCAGTGAACAACAGCAATTCTGGAAGCATCAGTGAACAACAGTAATACTGGAAGCAGCAGTGAACAACAGTAATGCTGGAAGCAGCAGTGAACAGGATTAATGCAGGAAGCAGCAGTGAACAGGAGTAATGCAGGAAGCAACAGTGAACAACAGTAATGCTGGAAGCAGCAGTGAACAACAGTAATGCTGAAAGCTGCAGTGAACAACAGTAATGTTGGAAGCAGCAGTGAACATGAGTAATGCTGCAAGCAGCAGTGAACAACAGTAATGCTGGAAGCAGCAGTGAACAACAGTAATGCTGGAAGCAGCAGTGAACAACAGTAACGCTGGAAGCAGAAGTGAACAACAGTAATGCTGGAAGCAGCAGTGAACAGGAGTAATGCTGGAAGCAGCAGTGAACAGGAGTAATGCTGGAAGTAGCAGTGAACAGCAGTAATGCTGGAAGCAGCAGTGAACAACAGTAATGCTGGAAGCAGCAGTGAACAACAGAAATTCTGGAAACAGCAGTTAACAACAGTAATGCTGGAAGCAGCAGTGAACAGCAGTAATGCTGGAAGCAACAGTGAACAATAATAATGCTGGAAACTGCAGTGAACAGGAGTAATGCTGGAAGCAACAGTGAACAACAGTAATGCTGGAAGTAGCGGTGAACAACTGTAATGCTCGATGCAGTAGTGAACAACAGCAATGCTCGATGGAGCAGTGAACAACAGTAATGCTGGAAGCAGCAGTGAACAACAGTAATGCTCGAAGCAGCAGTAAACAACAGTAATGCTGGAAGCAACAATGAACAGCAGTAATCCTGGAAGCAGCAGTGAACAACAGTAATGCTGGAAGCAGCAGTGAACAACAGTAATGCTCGAAGCAGTAGTGAACAGCAGTAATGCTGGAAGCAGCAGTGAACAACAGTAATGCTCGAAGCAGCAGTGAACAACTGTAATGCTGGAAGCAACAATGAACAGCAGTAATCCTGGAAGCAGCAGTGTACAGCAGTAATAACTAAATAACAAAAAGGCACAATACCGTGACTGGAACGATACACAAATAACCCGCACATAAAAGACAGAAGCTTACGACGACGTTTCGGTCCGACTTGGACCATTGACAAAGTCACACTAACAGAGGAGGAGCAGAACGGCTATATATAGGCAGGAAGAGGTGGAGGTAGTAGTAGTGGTAGTAGTAGTAGTAGTAGTAGTACAATTTCTTCTCTCCCAAACTCTCTACTCATGGGAACTCTTCTATCCTCTGCCTTCCCTACATTTCCGGTCTTTCTAATCTCAACATTTCTCTCCGTCCCTTAGACATCAAGCTTACCTTCCGCCAGACTAACACTCTTCGCACTAATCTCGTTCATACCTCTCCTCCCTCTACAGATGTTCCTGGTGTCTACTCTATTTCTTGCTCCTCCTGTCCTCTTCAATACTTTGGAGAAACTGGTCGATCTCTTTCTGACAGACTTAGGGAGCACAAAAATAGTGTTAGGCTTGCCGACACTAACAATGCTCTTTTCTGTCACGTCAGAGATCATAGCCATCCTATTGACTGGTCTTCTGCTAAAACTGTCTTCCCTACTTCCAACTCGAACAGTCGCCGTTTAGTTGAATCCTCTTTTATACACAACTTTCCTTGTATGAACCTTAGCCCTGGCTTCGTCTCTGTAGATGCCTTCCTCTCCCACTACATTGTAAAATGCTCCAAACTTCAGAACACCCGTGACTTAACCTGAATCCTCATTTTTCTTCTTCTTCTTTTTCTTCTTCCTCTTCCCCTTTCCTCTCTCCTTTTCTCCTCTGGGTTGTCTTTCTCTCTCCTGTCTCGTGTTTCTGTTCCTTCTTTATTTTATTTCACCACTTCCCCTTTCACGCACCTCGGTGCGCTTGCTCTCTCCCTGTGGGTTTCTAGCTCTCTTGCAGTGCTCCCCTTCCTTTGTATTTGACTGGCTCGTCTTCCTTATTTCCCACTTCTACCTCTACCACTACTACTACCTCTTCTTCTTCTACTACATCTACTGATGAAATTAGACACATGTGCGGCGTCTGGTTGTCTTTGTTGTGGACGTTTCGCCATCCAGTGGCTGGCTGGATGGCGAAACGTCTACGGTGGGGATGCCCGGGTGTTGTGCATGTGTCATTTCATCCTGTCGGTATTATATACAATTCTTGTACTACTACTACTACTACTACTACCACTACTACTACCTCCACCTCTTCCTGCCTATATATAGCCGTTCTGCTCCTCCTCTGTTAGTGTGACTTTGTCAATGGTCCAAGTCGGACCGAAACGTCGTCGTAAGCTTCTGTCTTTTATGTGCGGGTTATTTGTGTATCGTTCCAGTCACGGTATTGTGCCTTTTTGTTATTTATGGACCCCGCAGTTAAGCGTCATATTCTCTCCAACTTTTTTAATGTTCTTCCCTCTTTTAAACCCCTCTTTCGATCTTATGAGGTTGCTCTTATTGCTACCCGGCGTCGTAAGAATCAGCTTCGCTTCCTACGTGACTGTCTTGCTGAACAAGTTCTGCCACCTTCCTTCTCCCACTTCCTGAAAACCAACCCACTGGGCACTCCCTTTCCTGATCATGCCCGTCTCCTACTTCAACAGCTCATTCTTTCTACTAAATCACAGGTTGAAGATGCCTTCTTTACTCTCCGTCAACGTCAACGTGCTCTCTTTGCGGCTCTACCACAGGATCTCTGTAACCTTCTCTCTACCATTGCCTTTGACACTGCTCGCCTGAATGCGCAAATTCATTCTTCCAAACTACAAAATAAACTTCAACGTCTCATCTCAGCTAGCCCTTGGTCTAAATTCTCCCTCACTAACTGTGTTACTAATCTGTCTTCTGTCTCACTCTCTCAGTATGAGCTTGAACTTCTTGGTTTTGGTCTTTCCTTTGCCACTTCGCCTACTCCTCGCGCTGGTATTTCCCTGATTAGCTCTTTTGATTCCTTTCGTCAATCTCGCTTCCGTAATCTTCCTGACTTGTCCACTTTTCGTGGTGCTCTCCTTCCTGCTCTTGTTAGTCTGTTTTCCAAGAATCACCACCTTCCACGCCGTTACCAACTTGCCCTTTCTTCTCTTAAATCTAACACTAACATTGTCATACTATCTTCTGACAAAGGTAATTCGGTAGTTATCCTTGATCGCGAGGATTACCTCCGTAAAGCTGATGTCTTGCTCTCTGACTCACGCACCTACACTCCTCTCGTTTCCAACCCTCTTGATCGCATCAAGAGAACTTTCAACAAAAAACTAAGGACTCTCTCCGACCTCTGTCCTCCTGACTTTGACCTTGTTCAACGGTTTCGTGTCATCTGTCCCTCTCTTCCCTATTTCTATGGCCTTCCCAAAACTCATAAACCTGATATTCCTCTTCGTCCTATCATATCCTCTAGAGGTTCTGTCTCTTATTCTCTTGCTTCTTGGCTGGCCAAAACCCTCACTCCCTTTCTTGGTACTTTTTCTCCTGCCCACCTCCGTCACTCTCAAGACTTCATTGAACGGGTTCGCTCTCTCCCAACCTGTAAGATGCTTAGTCTTGACGTTGAGTCCCTCTTCACCAATGTCCCTCTTGATGATGTCCTTGATTTCCTTAGAGAGAAGGCCCATGAAGGGTTTCTTCATCTCCCTATCCCCACTGATGTCTTTCTTGATCTGATCCGCCTCTGTGTGGACTCTAACTCCTTTTCCTTCCAAGGGAAATATTATTCCCAAACCTTCGGTGTCGCTATGGGCTCTCCTCTCTCTCCTGTCCTTGCTAATCTTTACATGGAATACTTCGAGACTGTTCTTCTTCCTACCCTCGATGTGCAACCTTCACTCTGGCTCCGCTATGTGGATGACATCTTTGCTCTGTGGCCTCATGACTCCAGTCTCTTCCAACCTTTTCTTGAAGCTCTTAACAATCTTGCCCCTTCCATTAAGTTTAAAGCTGAATGGGAATCTAATTCCTTACTTCCTTTCCTTGATGTCCATGTCCACCGCTCAGATACAGGTTTTTCCTTTTCCGTTTACCGTAAACCTATGCACAGTGGCATGTACATTCACTACTTTTCCTATCATGCTTCCCCTGTCAAGAAAAGTGTTCTTATCTCCCTCTTTCTCCGTGCCCTCCGCATCTGTGATCCTCAGTTCCTTCCAGCAGAAATTTCCACTCTTTATAATTCGTTCTCCCGTCTTGGCTACCCTTCCCATTTCATAGACTCTGCCCTCTCATGTGCTAAACGCAATTTCTTCTCTCCCAAACTCTCTACTCATGGGAACTCTTCTATCCTCTGCCTTCCCTACATTTCCGGTCTTTCTAATCTCAACATTTCTCTCCGTCCCTTAGACATCAAGCTTACCTTCCGCCAGACTAACACTCTTCGCACTAATCTCGTTCATACCTCTCCTCCCTCTACAGATGTTCCTGGTGTCTACTCTATTTCTTGCTCCTCCTGTCCTCTTCAATACTTTGGAGAAACTGGTCGATCTCTTTCTGACAGACTTAGGGAGCACAAAAATAGTGTTAGGCTTGCCGACACTAACAATGCTCTTTTCTGTCACGTCAGAGATCATAGCCATCCTATTGACTGGTCTTCTGCTAAAACTGTCTTCCCTACTTCCAACTCGAACAGTCGCCGTTTAGTTGAATCCTCTTTTATACACAACTTTCCTTGTATGAACCTTAGCCCTGGCTTCGTCTCTGTAGATGCCTTCCTCTCCCACTACATTGTAAAATGCTCCAAACTTCAGAACACCCGTGACTTAACCTGAATCCTCATTTTTTCTTCTTCTTCTTTTTCTTCTTCCTCTTCCCCTTTCCTCTCTCCTTTTCTCCTCTGGGTTGTCTTTCTCTCTCCTGTCTCGTGTTTCTGTTCCTTCTTTATTTTATTTCACCACTTCCCCTTTCACGCACCTCGGTGCGCTTGCTCTCTCCCTGTGGGTTTCTAGCTCTCTTGCAGTGCTCCCCTTCCTTTGTATTTGACTGGCTCGTCTTCCTTATTTCCCACTTCTACCACTACCACTACTACTACCTCTTCTTCTTCTACTACATCTACTGATGAAATTAGACATATGTGCGGCGTCTGGTTGTCTTTGTTGTGGACGTTTCGCCATCCAGTGGCTGGCTGGATGGCGAAACGTCTACGGTGGGGATGCCCGGGTGTTGTGCATGTGTCATTTCATCCTGTCGGTATTATATACAATTCTTGTACTACTACTACTACTACTACTACCACTACTACTACCTCCACCTCTTCCTGCCTATATATAGCCGTTCTGCTCCTCCTCTGTTAGTGTGACTTTGTCAATGGTCCAAGTCGGACCGAAACGTCGTCGTAAGCTTCTGTCTTTTATGTGCGGGTTATTTGTGTACAGCAGTAATGCTCGAAGCAGCAGTGAACAACAGTAATGCTGGAAGCAACATTGAACAACAGTAATGCTGGAAGCACCTTTGAACAACAGTAATGCTCGAAGCAGCAGTGAACAACAGTAATGCTGGAAGCAGCAGTGAACAGCAGTAATTCTGGAAGCAGCAGTGAACAGCAGTATTGCTGGAAGCATCAGTGAACAATAGTAATGCTGAAAGCAGCAGTGAACAAGAGTAATGCTGGAAGCAGCAGTGAACAGCAGTATTTCTGGAAGCAGCAGTGAACAGCAGTAATGGTGGAAGCATCAGTGAACAATAGTAATGCTGGAAGCAGCAGTGAACAGCAGTAATGCTTGCAGCAACAGTGAACAACAGTAATGCTGGAAGCATCAGTGAACAATAGTAATGCTGGAAGCAGCAGTTAACAGGAGTAATGCTGGAAGCAGCAGTGAACAACAGTAATGCTGGAAGCAGCAGTGAACAACAGTAATGCTGGAAGCAGCAGTGAACAGGAGTAATGCAGGAAGCAGCAGTGAACAACAGCAATTCTGGAAGCATCAGTGAACAACAGTAATACTGGAAGCAGCAGTGAACAACAGTAATGCTGGAAGCAGCAGTGAACAGGATTAATGCTGGAAGCAGCAGTGAACAGGAGTAATGCAGGAAGCAGCAGTGAACAACAGTAATGCTGGAAGCAGCAGTGAACAACAGTAATGCTGAAAGCTGCAGTGAACAACAGTAATGTTGGAAGCAGCAGTGAACATGAGTAATGCTGCAAGCAGCAGTGAACAACAGTAATGCTGGAAGCAGCAGTGAACAACAGTAATGCTGGAAGCAGCAGTGAACAACAGTAACGCTGGAAGCAGCAGTGAACAACAGTAATGCTGGAAGCAGCAGTGAACACGAGTAATGCTGGAAGCAGCAGTGAACAGCAGTAATGCTGGAAGCAGCAGTGAACAACACTAATGCTCGATGCAGCAGTGAACAACAGTAATGCTCGAAGCAGCAGTGAACGACAGTAATGCTGGAAGCAACAGTGAACAGCAGTAATGTTGGAGGCAGCAGTGAACAACACTAATGCTCGAAGCAGCAGTGAACAACAGCAATGCTCGAAGCAGCAGTGAAAAACAGTAATGCTGGAAGCAGCAGTGAACAACCGTAATGCTCGAAGCAGCAGTGAACAACAGTAATGCTGGAAGCAGCAGTGAACAACAGTAATTCTGGAAACAGCAGTTAACAACAGTAATGCTGGAAGCAGCAGTGAACAGCAGTAATGCTGGAAGCAACAGTGAACAATAATAATGCCGGAAACAGCAGTGAACAGGAGTAATGGTGGAAGCAACAGTGAACAACAGTAATGCTCGAAGCAGTAGTGAACAACAGCAATGCTCGATGGAGCAGTGAAGAACAGTAATGCTCGAAGCAGCAGTGAACAACAGTAATCCTGGAAGCAGCAGTGAACAACCGTAATGCTGGAAGCAGCAGTGAACAACAGTAATGCTCGAAGCAGTAGTGAACAACAGCAATGCTCGATGGAGCAGTGAACAACAGTAATGCTCGAAGCAGCCGTGAACAACAGTAATGCTGGAAGCAGCAGTGAACAACCGTAATGCTGGAAGCAGCAGTGAACAACAGTAATGCTCGAAGCAGCAGTGAACAACAGTAATGCTGGAAGCAGCAGTGAACAACCGTAATGCTGGAAGCTGCAGTGAACAGCAGTAATGCTGGAAGCAGCATTGAACAACAGTAATGCTGGAAGCAACAGTGAGCAGCAGTAATGCTGGAAACAACAGTGAATAGCAGTAGTGCTGGAAGCAGCAGTGAACACTAGTAATGCTGGAAGCAGCAGTGAACAACAGTATTGCTGGAAGCAGCAGTGAGCAGGAGTAATGCTGGAAGCAGCAGTGAACAACAGTAATGCCTTTTAACAGCAGTGAACAACAGTAATGCTGGAAGCAGCAGTGAACAGCAGTAATGCTGGAAGCAACAGTGAAAAACAGTAATGCTGGAAGCAGCAGTGAACAACAGTAATGCTGGAAGCAGCAGTGAACAACACTAATGCTGTAAGCAGCAGTGAACAACAGTAATGCTGGAAGCAGCAGTGAACAACAGAAATTCTGGAAACAGCAGTTAACAACAGTAATGCTGGAAGCAGCAGTGAACAGCAGTAATGCTGGAAGCAACAGTGAACAATAATAATGCTGGAAACAGCAGTGAACAGGAGTAATGCTGGAAGCAACAGTGAACAACAGTAATGCTGGAAGTAGCGGTGAACAACTGTAATGCTCGATGCAGTAGTGAACAACAGCAATGCTCGATGGAGCAGTGAACAACAGTAATGCTGGAAGCAGCAGTGAACAACAGTAATGCTCGAAGCAGCAGTAAACAACAGTAATGCTGGAAGCAACAATGAACAGCAGTAATCCTGGAAGCAGCAGTGAACAACAGTAATGCTGGAAGCAGCAGTGAACAACAGTAATGCTCGAAGCAGTAGTGAACAACAGTAATGCTGGAAGCAGCAGTGAACAACAGTAATGCTCGATGCAGCAGTGAACAACAGTATTGCTGGAAGCAACAATGAACAGCAGTAATCCTGGAAGCAGCAGTGTACAGCAGTAATGCTCGAAGCAGCAGTGAACAACAGTAATGCTGGAAGCAACATTGAACAACAGTAATGCTGGAAGCACCTTTGAACAACAGTAATGCTCGAAGCAGCAGTGAACAACAGTAATGCTGGAAGCAGCAGTGAACAGCAGTAATTCTGGAAGCAGCAGTGAACAGCAGTATTGCTGGAAGCATCAGTGAACAATAGTAATGCTGAAAGCAGCAGTGAACAACAGTAATGCTGGAAGCAGCAGTGAACAGCAGTAATTCTGGAAGCAGCAGTGAACAGCAGTAATGGTGGAAGCATCAGTGAACAATAGTAATGCTGGAAGCAGCAGTGAACAGCAGTAATGCTTGCAGCAACAGTGAACAACAGTAATGCTGGAAGCATCAGTGAACAATAGTAATGCTGGAAGCAGCAGTTAACAGGAGTAATGCTGGAAGCAGCAGTGAACAACAGTAATGCTGGAAGCAGCAGTGAACAACAGTAATGCTGGAAGCAGCAGTGAACAGGAGTAATGCAGGAAGCAGCAGTGAACAACAGCAATTCTGGAAGCATCAGTGAACAACAGCAATTCTGGAAGCATCAGTGAACAACAGTAATGCTGAAAGCTGCAGTGAACAACAGTAATGTTGGAAGCAGCAGTGAACATGAGTAATGCTGCAAGCAGCAGTGAACAACAGTAATGCTGGAAGCAGCAGTGAACAACAGTAATGCTGGAAGCAGCAGTGAACAACAGTAACGCTGGAAGCAGCAGTGAACAACAGTAATGCTGGAAGCAGCAGTGAACAGGAGTAATGCTGGAAGCAGCAGTGAACAACACTAATGCTCGAAGCAGCAGTGAACAACAGTAATGATCGAAGCAGCAGTGAACAACAGTAATGCTGGAAGCAGCAGTGAACAACCGTAATGCTGGAAGCAGCAGTGAACAACAGTAATGCTCGAAGCAGCAGTGAACAACAGTAATGCTCGAAGCAGCAATGAACAACAGTAATGCTGGAAGCAGCAGTGAGCAACGGTAATGCTGGAAACTGCAGTGAACAGCAGTAATGCTGGAAGCAGCATTGAACAACAGTAATGCTGGAAGCAACAGTGAACAGCAGTAATGCTGGAAACAACAGTAAATAGCAGTAGTGCTGGAAGCAGCAGTGAACAACAGTAATTCTGGAAGCAGCAGTGAGCAGGAGTAATGCTGGAAGCAGCAGTGAACAACAGTAATGCTGGAAGCAGCAGTGAGCAGGAGTAATGCTGGAAGCAGCAGTGAACAACAGTAATGCTGGAAGCAGCAGTGAACAACAGTAATGCTGGAAGCAGCAGTGAACAGCAGTAATGCTGGAAGCAACAGTGAAAAACAGTAATGCTGGAAGCAGCAGTGAACAACAGTAATGGTGGAAGCAGCAATGAACAACAGTAATGCTTTTTCAGCCGTGAACAACAGTAATGCTGGAAGCAGCAGTAAACAACAGTAATTCTGGAAACAGCAGTTAACAACAGTAATGCTGGAAGCAGCAGTGAACTGCAGTAATGCTGGAAGCAACAGTGAACAATAATAATGCTGGAAACAGCAGTGAACAGGAGTAATGCTGGAAGCAACAGTGAACAACAGTAATGCTCGAAGCAGTAGTGAACAACAGCAATGCTCGATGGAGCAGTGAACAACAGTAATGCTCGAAGCAGCAGTGAACAACAGTAATGCTGGGAGCAGCAGTGAACAACCGTAATGCTGGAAGCAGCAGTGAACAACAGTAATGCTCGAAGCAGTAGTGAACAACAGCAATGCTCGATGGAGCAGTGATCAACAGTAATGCTCGAAGCAGCAGTGAACAACAGTAATGCTGGAAGCAGCAGTGAACAACCGTAATGCTGGAAGCAGCAGTGAACAACAGTAATGCTCGAAGCTGCAGTGAACAACAGTAATGCTGGAAGCAGGAGTGAACAACCGTAATGCTGGAAGCTGCAGTGAACAGCAGTAATGCTGGAAGCAGCATTGAACAACAGTAATGCTGGAAGCAACGGTGAACAGCAGTAATGCTGGAAACAACAGTGAATAGCAGTAGTGCTGGAAGCAGCAGTGAACACTAGTAATGCTGGAAGCAGCAGTGAACAGCAGTATTGCTGGAAGCAGCAGTGAGCAGGAGTAATGCTGGAGGCTGCAGTGAACAATAGTAATGCTGGTAGCAGCAGTGAACAACAGTAATGCTGGAAGCAGCAGTGAACAGCAGTAATGCTGGAAGCAACAGTGAAAAACAGTAATGCTGGAAGCAGCAGTGAGCAACAGTAATGCTGGAAGCAGTAGTGAACAACAGTAATGCTGGAAGCAGCAGTGAACAACAGTAATGCTTGAAGCAGGAGTGAACAACAGTAATTCTGGAAACAGCAGTTAACAACAGTAATGCTGGAAGCAGCAGTGAACAGCAGTAATGCTGGAAGCAACAGTGAACAATAATAATGCTGGAAACAGCAGTGAACAGGAGTAATGCTGAAAGCAACAGTGAACAACAGTAATGCTGGAAGTAGCGGTGAACAACTGTAATGCTGGAAGCAGCAGTGAACAACAGTAATGCTCGATGCAGTAGTGAACAACAGCAATGCTCGATGGAGCAGTGAACAACAGTAATGCTCGAAGCAGCAGTGAACAACAGTAATGCTTGAAGCAGCAGTGAACAACAGTAATGCTCGAAGCAGCAGTGAACAACAGTAATGCTGGAAGCAACAATGAACAGCAGTAATCCTGGAAGCAGCAGTGTACAGCAGTAATGCTCGAAGCAGCAGTGAACAACAGTAATGCTGGAAGCAACATTGAACAACAGTAATGCTGGAAGCACCTTTGAACAGCAGTAATGCTGGAAGCAGCAGTGAACAGCAGTAATGCTGGAAGCGTCGGTGAACAACAGTAATGCTGGAAACAGCAGTGAACAACAGTAATTCTGGAAGCAGCAGTGAACATCAGTAATGCTGGAAGCAGCAGTGAACAACAGTAATGCTGGAAGCAGTAGTGAACAACAGTAATGCTGGAAGCAGCAGTGATCAACAGTAATGCTGGAAGCAACAGTGAACAGGAATAATGCTGGAAGCAACAGTGTGCAACAGTAATGCTGGAAGCAATAGTGTTCAACAGTAATGCTGGAGGCATCAGTGAACAACAGTAATGCTGGAAGCAATAGTGAACAATAGTAATGCTGGAAGCATCAGTGAACAACAGTAATGCTGGAAGCAACAGTGAACAACAGTAATGCTGGAAACAGTGCACAACAGCAATGCTGGAAGCAACAGTGAAGAACAGTAATGCTGGAAGCAACAGTGAACAACAGTAATGCTAGAAGCGACAGTGTACAACAGTAATGCTGGAAGCAGCAGTGAACAACAGTAATGCTGGAAGCAGCAGTGAACAACAGTAATCCTGGAAGCAACAGTGTACAACAGTAATTATGGAAGCAACAGTGAACAACAGTAATGCCGGAAGCATCAGTGAACAGCAGTAATGCTGGAAGCAACAGTGTACAACAGTAATGCTTGAAGCAACAGCTAACAACAGTAATGCTGGAAGCAACAGTGTATAACAGTAATGCTGGAAGCAGCAGTGAAGAACAGTAATGCTGGAAGCAACAGTGAAGAACAGTAATGCTGGAAGCAACAGTGTACAACAGTAATGCTGGAAGCAACAGTGAGCAACAGTAATGCTGGAAGCAAAAGTGTACAGCAGTAATACTGGAAGCATCAGTGAACAACAGTAATGCTGGAAGCAACAGTATACAACAGTAATGCTGGAAGCATCAGTGAACAACAGTAATGCTGGAAGCAACAGTGAACAGCAGTAATGCTGGAAGCAAGAGTGAACAACAGGAATGCTAGAAGCAACAGTGAACAACAGTAATGCTAAAAGCAACAGTGAACAACAGTAATGCTGGAAGCAACAGTGTATAACAGTAATGCTGGAAGCAGCAGTGAACAACAGTAATGCTGGAAGCAACAGTGAACAACAGTAATGCTGGAAGCAACAGTGTACAGCAGTAATGCTAGAAGCAACAGTGAACAACAGTAATGCTGGAAGCAACAGTGAACAACAGTAATACTGGAAGCAACAGTGAACAACAGTAATGCTGGAAGCAGCAGTGTTCAACAGTAATACTGGAAGCAACAGTGAACAACAGTAATACTGGAAGCAACAGTGAACAACAGTAATGCTAGAAGCAACAGTGAACAACAGTAATGCTGGAAGCAACAGTTAACAACAGTATTGCTGGAAGCAACAGTGTACAACAGTAATGCTGGAAGCAACAGTGTACAACTCTAATGCTGGAAGCAACAGTATACAACAGTAATGCTGGAAGCATCAGTGAACAACAGTAATGCTGGAAGCAACAGTGTATAACAGTAATGCTAGAAGCAACAGTGAACAACAGAAATGCTAGAAGCAACAGTGAACAAAAGTAATGCTGGAAGCAGCAGTGTACAACAGTAATGCTGGAAGCAGCATTGTACAACAGTAATGCTGGAAGCAGCAGTGAACAACAGTAATGCTGGAAGCAGCAGTGTACAACAGTAATGCTGGAAGCAGCAGTGTACAACAGTAATGCTGGAAGCAGCAGTGTACAACAGTAATGCTGGAAGCAGCAGTGAACAACAGTAATGCTGGAAGCAGCAGTGTACAACAGTAATGCTGGAAGCAGCAGTGTACAACAGTAATGCTGGAAGCAGCAGTGAACAACAGTAATGCTGGAAGCAGCAGTGAACAACAGTAATGCTGGAAGCAGCAGTGAACAACAGTAATGCTGGAAGCAGCAGTGAACAACAGTAATGCTGGAAGCAGCAGTGTACAACAGTAATGCTGGAAGCAGCAGTGAACAACAGTAATGCTGGAAGCAGCAGTGAACAACAGTAATGCTGGAAGCAGCAGTGAACAACAGTAATGCTGGAAGCAGCAGTGTACAACAGTAATGCTGGAAGCAGCAGTGTACAACAGTAATGCTGGAAGCAGCAGTGTACAACAGTAATGCTGGAAGCAGCAGTGTACAACATTACACAGAGAGAAAAGCTGTGTGTTCCGGCTCACCAACACTTGACATACTCTCTCAGAAACAGCATAAATAACGAGCTGAGGAGAACAACATTCTCCAATGTACTTCTTTGCTCTCCCATGTACTTCCCTGTGCTCCCTTGCGCTTCCCTGTTCTCCCATGTACTTTTTTCTGTGCTCCCTTGCGCTTCCCTGTTCTCCCATGTACTTCCCTGTGCTCCCTTGCGCTTCCCTGTTCTCCCATGTACTTCCCTGTGCTCCCTTGCGCTTCCCTGTTCTCCCATGTACTTCCCTGTGCTCCCTTGCGCTTCCCTGTTCTCCCATGTACTTTCTTGTGCTCCCTTGCACTTCCCTGTGCTCCCACGTACTTCCCTGTGCTCCCATGTACTTCCCTGTGCTCCCATGTGCTTCCCTGTGCTCCCATGTACTTCCCTGTGCTCCCATGTGCTTCCCTGTGCTCCCATGTACTTCCCTGTGCTCCAGTGTACTTCCCTGTTCTCCCACATACTTGCCTGTGCTCCCACGTACTTCCCTGTGCTCCCATGTGCTTCCCTGTGCTCCCATGTGCTTCCTTGTGCTCCCATGTACTTCCCTGTTCTCCCACGTACTTCCCTGTGCCCCCATGTGCTTCCCTGTGCTCCCATGTGCTTCCCTGTGCTCCCGTGTACTTCGCTGTGCTCCCATGTACTTCCCTGAAGTCCCATGTATTTCCCTGTTCTCCCATGTACTTCCCTGTGCTTCCATGTAACTCCCTGTTCTCCTACGTACTTCCATGTGCTCCCACGTACTTCCCTGTGCTCCAACATTCTTCCCTGTGCTCCCATGTACTTCCCTGTGCTCCCATGTACTTCCTTGTGCTCCCATGTACTTGCCTGTGCTCCCATGTACTTCCTTGTGCTCCCATGTACTTCCCTGTTCTCCCATGTACTTACCTGTGCTCCCATGTATTTCCCTGTTCTCCCACGTACTTCCCTGTGCTCCCATGTACTTCCCTGTGTTCCCATGTACTTCCTTGTGCTCCCATGCACTTGCCTGTGTTTCCATGTACTTCCCTGTTCTCCCATGTGCTTCCCTGTGCTCCCATGTATTTCCCTGTACTCCCACGTACTTCCCTGTGCTCCCATGTACTTCCCTGTGCTCCCATGTACTTCCTTGTGCTCCCATATACTTCCCTGTGCTCCCATGTGCTTCCCTGTTCTCCCATGTACTTCCCTGTGCTCCCATGTATTTTCCTGTTCCCCCACGTACTTCCCTGTGCTCTTATGTACCTCCCTGTGCTCCCATGTACTTCCCTGTTCTCCCACGTACTTCCCTGTGCTCCCATGTATTTCCCTGTACTCCCACGTACTTCCCTGTGCTCCCATGTACTTCCCTGTGCTCCCATGTACTTCCTTGTGCTCCCATATACTTCCCTGTTCTCCCACGTACTTCCCTGTGCTCCCACGTACTTCCCTGTGCTCCAACATACTTCCCTGTGCTCCCACGTACTTCCCTGTGCTCCCACGTACTTCCCTGTGCTCCCACGCACTTCCCTGTGCTCCCACGTACTTCTCTGTGCCCCCACGTACTTCCCTGTGCTCCCATGTACTTCCCTGTGCTCCCACGTACTCCCTGTACTCCGATGTACTTGTTAGCACTCTGACTCACTCTTCTCCCTCCTTCATCAACATTAAGGTGACGCTGCAGGATTAACCGAGTCCAAGTTAACAATGATTAAGATACAACTTGAAGTTTTTACTCTACTGAGAGAGATTAAAAAGAGGTGATAGTGAGAGAGTGAGTGAGAGAGTGAGAGAGTGAGGGAGTGAAAGAGTGAGGGAGTGAGAAAGAGAGAGAGAGAGAGAGAGAGAGAGAGAGAGAGAGAGAGAGAGAGAGAGAGAGAGAGAGAGAGAGAGAGAGAGAGAGAGAGAGAGAGAGAGAGAGAGAGAGAGTGTGTGTGTGTGTGTGTGTGTGCAGTGTACAGTGTAAATGGCCTTATCTGTGGAAAGAGGCAAATGTAGTCCCTGTTCACAAAAAGAAGAGCAGAGCAGAAATCAGCAACTACAGACCAGTGTCTCTCCTGTCAATCACTGGTAAGATCCTTGAGACAATAATCTCAAGACAAATGACAGAGTTTCTTGACTACCACTCACTACTTTGTGATCGCCAATATGGCTTCAGGAAAGGTTACTCTGCTGCTGATCTGTTGTTAAACCTCTCCACTAAGTGGCACCAGTCACTGAATGAATCCAAAGTCAGCTGTGTGGTAGCACTGGATATTGCTGGTGCTTTCGACCGGGTGTGGCACCAGGGCCTCTTAGCAAAACTTCAAGCACTGGGAATTGCAGGCTCTACGCTATGTCTCCTCAGTGACTACCTTCATGGTAGATCTCTAAGTGTAGTTCTCAATGGACAGCCTACTGGAGCAAGTTTTCCACATGGAAGTGTGCTGGGTCCATTGTTATGAAATGTCTACCTCAATGACCTCTTCATCTCATCCCAGACTCCCATGCATATGCAGACGACTGTACACTGACATTCACTTATCCAAGAGAAGAAATGCCAGCTGCTCTAAGTTACATCAATTACCAGAGCTATATCAGCTTGGGGAAATAGATGGCAAGTAACATTTGCACCTGTGAAAGCACAAATGATGATGATCTCTAGGCACCATGATGGTAATGCTGGTGCAGTAGTAAGGATGAATGGGAGGGTGTTGGCACCTGGGGAAGAAGTTGAAATCCTTGGGGTGAAATTTGACTCCAAACTGACCATGAAAAACCACGTTGTAAATCTTGCAAACAAGGCAGCCAGGAAGCTTACAGCACTTCGCCGTATCTCGCATCTGCTTGACAGTAGGGGTTGCAAGATTTTGTACGAGATACAAGTACGCTCACACCTTGAGTATGCTCCACTTTCTTGGTTCGCCTGCCCCCCTTCTCATTTGCGACTGCTTGACAGAGTAGAGAACAGAGCAAGACGTCTCATCTCTTACCTGGACCAATCCTGGATAGATCTGTCATTTCAGCAGAGCCTTCAACATAGGAGGGATGTGGGTGGCCTTACTGTTATGTACAAGGCCAATATTGTCAAAATACCACACTTGGATCCACTTCGAGGACAGCGTGAAACAAGCTTTTACGCCACAAGACGGGCAGAAAGCAGCAACTTCACTCTGGCTGTACCCTTCTCCAGAACATCACTCCATCTGAGATATATACCCAGGATGACTCGAGTATGGAACACATTCGCACGGCATAATGATGTCAACGAGATAACGTCAGCTGATCAAATGAAAATGCTGGCCCACAAATGGCTCCAACTTCATCTTGTTCCCTACTTGTATGTCTCATAACAATAAAAATGCTTTCAAATGAGCTGATGTAGGTAACAGCTCTTAGCTTGTCAATAAAGTTAGGAATCCTTAACCTGTAAATAGCTTGCCAATTAAGCTAGGGATCCTTAACCTTGTCAAACCCTGTGTAAAAAAAAAAAAAAAAAAAAAAAAAAAAAAAAAAAAAAAAGAGAGAGAGGGAGAGGGGAGAGAGGGAGAGGAGAGAGAGAGAGAGGGAGAGAGAGAGGGAGAGAGGGAGAGAGAGAGAGAGAGAGAGAGAGAGAGAGAGAGAGAGAGAGGGAGAGTGAGCGTCTAATATTATGTGTGTTTTGTGCTATGTACTAGCATCTGGTGCTTTATAACAACGTGGCTGGTACAATGCAACACAGTGATTTGTGTAACATCTTCCTTTAGTGGAAAAGTGGACAGCATAAACAGTGTTTATTAAGTGATAGTGAGAAGGCAACACTTCCAGCTAGTGGCCCACTGCCGCCCGCCCTCACTACCCACCGGCTATAAACACCCCCACCCACCCACACTCCACCCCACCCACGTATCACCACCCACCCTCTCTCTCTCCTGTGAACTTCAAATTATACAAGCCTCCTCTGGGATGACTTCACACCGCAAAATAGCAAGATTATCTACGCTATCTGGCTATTGTCCCAGTAGATACTGCAGTGTTTGTGGGTATACCACAAGGGACAAAGATCTTCTTGGATGTAAAGAGCCTACTTGTTCCAACTACTGCCACACAGATTGCACTCCAGAAGAAGAATTTTGTTGCAGCCAGGTTGAAAATTTCAGAAAATTTAAGGATATCCATAATCCTGTGGTATATGTGGATACAAGCCTGGAGCTACAGGAGGAAGGTTCAGAAGTCCTACCTCAGGGACTCCTGTCCAAAGATCAAGACTGCCCTCTTGGGCTGTGTTGTAAAGTTGCAGCTAAGATAATCCATCACAGGGAAGCACTTCATGAGCTCCTCAAATCATTAGATAACCTACAAGCTATTGTAGAAGGCCAGTGCAAGCCTACATCAAGTGACGCAAGTTGCTCAGCTGATGGTGACACTATTGACAAAGACTGGAAGTCCCACACTGAGCTTAACTCAGGGGTAAACATCTGGTGGAATTCTGTCATCGCTAAGGTCCCACAGACTGACAGAGTTCAAAACACTACCTTTGGGAATTCTAACACAATTCCTCTGACCACCACAGAGGGAACAAATCCTCTTCCCAGCAACGTGGGAAGCCTTGGATCTGTTAATTCTCCTACACCTGACATCTCTGCTTCAGCCACTGCCAGTCTACTTGACAGTGCACATACCATCCCTGATCCTACACCTGTCAGCACACCTGCCGATACTATTCTAGAATCTGGTAGTAGTGCTTCGACAGCAAGCTCTGAGCCAGGAGTTTCTCCACCAGAGAACGGTGCAGTTAGTGATCAGGGAACTATCACTGCACCTGATCACCTGCTACGCCGAAGTACGAACAGCAGGGACACATCTGTCAGAACTGGTAGAGGGCGGGGTAGAGGACGTGGAGGAGGACGTGGTGGAGGAAGACATCTACAGCCGTCTCACCCTCCACTAACACAGTTCCAGCGGCAGAATCCGAGGACAAATCTGCGAAACACAGGAGGTACAACAAATCCTAGTCCACCCTCCCAGGCACCTAGGCTGTGCTCTCGCTGTCACCGGAAGGGGCACTCTGCCAACAACTGCCTGCGAGATACCAGGTGTAACTACTGCTACAAGAAAGGACATAAGGAGGACCAGTGTCGGAAGAAAAAGGAACTTGACAGACAGGGCCACCTGTTTAGAGACCTGTTCTCAGAACAAACCAGCAGGATCTCTGAATTGGTAAACACTCTCACACGTCACCCACTTAGCTACTCCTATCCCAGCCCATCAGGTGGGATTGGGCCTTATACAAGACCACAGACCTACATCCCTGCAGCTGCCTCAGTACCCTACCTCTCTCAAGGGCAGGCACCTTACATTCCCTACACACCCACCACCTCAAGCTGACCACTTCATCATGAGGAGCCAGTCTAACAGCATCCTGTCGGCCAACATTAGAGGTTTCATTACTAATGTTGGAGAGCTCACACATAGCTTTGTGAACACTCGACGTCCGACATGATAGCTGTTGTTGAAACATTTTTGGATGACAGGACTCCAGAAAATTTTGCAAGAATTGCTGGCTACACCTCATGGATGAGAAGAGACAGGCAAGGGCAAGGAGGTGGTGTTGCTGTGTGCTTCTCTAAAAGTGTTCATGCCCAGCACATAGATGTTGCCACCCCTACACATCTTGAAATGATGTTCTTCAAGCTCTGTATAAACACTAGTACCTCTGTACTAGCATGTGCAATGTACAGACCTCAGTGGCAACATGCAGACCCTATCAACTTCCTAATGGAAAATATTGACTCCCTTCTGCTACAACACAACTGTCAACATATTATAATTGTTGGTGACCTCAACCAGCACCTTATACAGAGGGACTTTGATGACCTTCTTGCAGTGTTTGACATGAGAAACTTTGTTGATTTCCCTACTCATATCTCTGGCTCCTCCCTTGACCCAGTAGTGAGTGATCTGGCAGAAGGCATAGTCACTTGTCAACCCCTCGGCTACGTTGGATCGTCTGACCACAAGGCTGTTTTTACCACACTTAAGATCCCAACAGAACGAGGTGAGGAGTCCACACGCACAACCTGGCTATGGGAAAGAGGTAATTGGCCAGCCCTTTGCTCTGAGCTCGCCACCACCGACTGGAATGCTCTTCTCCAGGGGGATGTTGACAACCAAGTGAAAGCCTTCACTGGACACATCCTTAATCTGCAACAAGAACACATTCCTCACCGGCAATATGTGACAAAGCCTACAGATCAGCCTTGGTTTGGCTTTCGTTGTAGAGAGGCTGCTACTGCTAAGTACAAAGCATGGCGAAGGTATAAGAGACATCCTACCACCTATAACAGGAACTTGCACATGCAAGCCTGTAGGCATATGGGTGATGTTCAAAAGTGGGCCATTACTAAATGGGAGGTGGACACTAAAAGAAAGTTAGCATCAGGTAGGGTAGGCTCCCAAAACCTGGTGGTCCCTGGTCAAGGACAGACAAGGTTATCTGCCTGATGAACTTATTCCACCTCTAAATCGACAGGATGGGACCACCTCTACTAGTAGTCAAGAGAAGGCGGACCTCTTTGCTGAACACTTTGCTACCAAAATGCAAGTTCCTGATCCAGCAAGGGACCCTCCTTGGCTAGCTGCAAGAACTGTGTCAAAACTGTCAGTGGTGACAATAAGGCAGGAGGAGGTGCATTTCCTTCTTAAATCACTTGACCAAGAAAAGGCTGTGGGCCCAGACAAGTTGAGCCCAAGATTGTTGAGAAGATGTGCAGACCAGCTAGCAGCACCTCTAACTCGCATCTTTCAGCACTGCCTAGTACAGTGTAAATGGCCCTCTCCATGGAAAGAGGCAAATGTAGTCCCTGTTCACAAAAAGAAGAGCAGAGCAGAAATCAGCAACTACAGACCAGTGTCACTCCTGTCAATCACTGGTAAGATCCTTGAGACAATAATCTCAAGACAAATGACAGATTTTTTTGACTACCACTCACTACTTTGTGATCGTCAATATGGCTTCAGGAAAGGTTACTCTGCTGCTGATCTGTTGTTAAACCTCTCCACTAAGTGGCACCAGTCACTGGATGAATCCAAAGTCAGCTGTGTGGTAGCACTGGACATTGCTGGCGCTTTCGACCGGGTGTGGCACCAGGGCCTCTTAGCAAAACTTCAAGCACTGGGAATTGCAGGCTCTACGCTATGTCTCCTCAGTGATTACCTTCATGGTAGATCTCTAAGTGTAGTCCTCAATGGAACGGAATCAGCAAGGCATCCTATTGGGGCAAGCGTTCCACAAGGAAGTGTGCTGGGTCCACTGTTATGGAATGTCTACTTCAACGACCTTCTTCATCTCATCCCAGAATCACATGCATATGCAGACGACTGTACACTGACATTCACTTATCCAAGAGAAGAAATGCCAGCTGCTCTAAGCTACATCAATCACCAGCTGAGAGCTATATCAGCTTGGGGAAATAGATGGCAAGTAACATTTGCACCTGAAAAAACGCAAATGATGTTCGTCTCTAGGCACCATGATGGTAATGCTGGCGCAGTAGTAAGGATGAATGGGACGATGTTGGCACCTGGAGAAGAAG
>NC_091311.1:5552890-5645390 GCF_038502225.1 Cherax quadricarinatus | reverse complement strand
TGAGTGGACGATCATACAACACTAAGTGTATGATCATACAACACTGAGTAGATGACCATAAAACACTGAGTGGACGATCATACAACACTGAGTGGATGATCATACAACACTGAGTGGATGATCATACAACACTGAGTGGATGATCATACAACACTGAGTGGATGATCATACAACACTGAGTGGATGATCATACAACACTGAGTGGACGATCATACAACACTGAGTGGATGATCATACAACACTGAGTGGACGATCATACAACACTGAGTGGACGATCATACAACACTGAGTGGACGATCATACAACACTGAGTGGACGATCAAACAACACTGAGTGGACGATCATACAACACTGAGTGGATGATCATACAACACTGAGTGGACGATCATACAACACTAAGTGGACGATCATACAACACTGAGTGGATGATCATACAACACTGAGTGGACGATCATACAACACTGAGTGGACGATCATACAACACTGAGTGGATGATCATACAACACTGAGTGGACGATCATACAACACTGAGTGGATGATCATACAACACTGAGTGGACGATCATACAACAATGAGTGGATGATCATACAACACTGAGTGGACGATCATACAACACTGAGTGGACGATCATACAACACTGAGTGGACGATCATACAACACTGAGTGGATGATCATACAACACTGAGTGGATGATCATACAACACTGAGTGGATGATCATACAACACTGAGTTGATGATCATACAACACTGAGTGTATGATCATACAACACTGAGTGGATGATCATACAACACTGAGTGGACGATCATACAACACTGAGTGGATGATCATACAACACTGAGTGGACGATCATACAACACTGAGTGGACGATCATATAACACTGAGTGGATGATCATACAACACTTAGTGGATGATCATACAACACTGAGTGGATGATCATACAACACTGAGTGGATGATCATACAACACTGAGTGGATGATCATACAACACTGAGTGGACGATCATACAACACTGAGTGGACGATCATACAACACTGAGTGGATGATCATACAACACTGAGTGGATGATCATACAACACTGAGTGGATGATCATACAACACTGAGTGGATGATCATACAACACTGAGTGGACGATCATACAACACTGAGTGGATGATCATACAACACTGAGTGGACGATCATACAACAATGAGTGGATGATCATACAACGCTGAGTGGATGATCATACAACACTGAGTGGATGATCATACAACACTGAGTGGACGATCATACAACACTGAGTGGATGATCATACAACACTGAGTGGACGATCATACAACAATGAGTGGATGATCATACAACACTGAGTGGACGATCATACAACACTGAGTGGACGATCATACAACACTGAGTGGACGATCATACAACACTGAGTGGATGATCATACAAAACTGAGTGGACGATCATACAACACTGAGTGGATTATCATACATCACTGAGTGGATGATCATACAACACTGAGTGGACGATCATACAACACTGAGTGGATGATCATACAACACTGAGTGGATGATCATACAACACTGAGTGGATGATCATACAACACTGAGTGGATGATCATACAACACTGAGTGGACGATCATACAACACTGAGTGGATGATCATACAACACTGAGTGGATGATCATACAACACTGAGTGGATGATCATACAACATTGAGTGGATGATCATACAACACAGAGTGGATGATCATACAACACTGAGTGGACGATCATACAACACTGAGTGGATGATCATACAACACTGAGTGGATGATCATACAACACTGATTGGATGATCATACAACACTGAGTGGATGATCATACAACACTGAGTGGATGGTCATACAACACTGAGTGGACGATCATACAACACTGAGTGGATGATCATACAACACTGAGTGTATGATCATACAACACTGAGTGTATGATCATACAACACTGAGTGGACGATCATACAACACTGAGTGGATGATCATACAACACTGAGTGGATGATCATACAACACTGAGTGGATGATCATACAACACTGAGTGTATGATCATACAACACTGAGTGGACGATCATACAACACTGAGTGGATGATCATACAACACTGAGTGGATGATCATACAACACTGAGTGGATGATCATACAACACTGAGTGGACGATCATACAACACTGAGTGGACGATCATACAACACTGAGTGGACGATCATACAACACTGAGTGGACGATCAAACAACACTGAGTGGACGATCATACAACACTGAGTGGATGATCATACAACACTGAGTGGACGATCATACAACACTAAGTGGACGATCATACAACACTGAGTGGATGATCATACAACACTGAGTGGACGATCATACAACACTGAGTGGACGATCATACAACACTGAGTGGATGATCATACAACACTGAGTGGACGATCATACAACACTGAGTGGATGATCATACAACACTGAGTGGACGATCATACAACAATGAGTGGATGATCATACAACACTGAGTGGACGATCATACAACACTGAGTGGACGATCATACAACACTGAGTGGACGATCATACAACACTGAGTGGATGATCATACAACACTGAGTGGATGATCATACAACACTGAGTGGATGATCATACAACACTGAGTGGATGATCATACAACACTGAGTGTATGATCATACAACACTGAGTGGATGATCATACAACACTGAGTGGACGATCATACAACACTGAGTGGATGATCATACAACACTGAGTGGACGATCATACAACACTGAGTGGACGATCATATAACACTGAGTGGATGATCATACAACACTTAGTGGATGATCATACAACACTGAGTGGATGATCATACAACACTGAGTGGATGATCATACAACACTGAGTGGATGATCATACAACACTGAGTGGACGATCATACAACACTGAGTGGACGATCATACAACACTGAGTGGATGATCATACAACACTGAGTGGATGATCATACAACACTGAGTGGATGATCATACAACACTGAGTGGATGATCATACAACACTGAGTGGGCGATCATACAACACTGAGTGGATGATCATACAACACTGAGTGGACGATCATACAACAATGAGTGGATGATCATACAACGCTGAGTGGATGATCATACAACACTGAGTGGATGATCATACAACACTGAGTGGACGATCATACAACACTGAGTGGATGATCATACAACACTGAGTGGACGATCATACAACAATGAGTGGATGATCATACAACACTGAGTGGACGATCATACAACACTGAGTGGACGATCATACAACACTGAGTGGACGATCATACAACACTGAGTGGATGATCATACAAAACTGAGTGGACGATCATACAACACTGAGTGGATTATCATACATCACTGAGTGGATGATCATACAACACTGAGTGGACGATCATACAACACTGAGTGGATGATCATACAACACTGAGTGGATGATCATACAACACTGAGTGGATGATCATACAACACTGAGTGGATGATCATACAACACTGAGTGGACGATCATACAACACTGAGTGGATGATCATACAACACTGAGTGGATGATCATACAACACTGAGTGGATGATCATACAACACTGAGTGGATGATCATACAACACAGAGTGGATGATCATACAACACTGAGTGGACGATCATACAACACTGAGTGGATGATCATACAACACTGAGTGGATGATCATACAACACTGATTGGATGATCATACAACACTGAGTGGATGATCATACAACACTGAGTGGATGGTCATACAACACTGAGTGGACGATCATACAACACTGAGTGGATGATCATACAACACTGAGTGTATGATCATACAACACTGAGTGTATGATCATACAACACTGAGTGGACGATCATACAACACTGAGTGGATGATCATACAACACTGAGTGGATGATCATACAACACTGAGTGGATGATCATACAACACTGAGTGTATGATCATACAACACTGAGTGGACGATCATACAACACTGAGTGGATGATCATACAACACTGAGTGGATGATCATACAACACTGAGTGGATGATCATACAACACTGAGTGTATGATCTTACAACACTGAGTGGATGATCATACAACACTGAGTGGATGATCATACAACACTGAGTGGATGATCATACAACACTGAGTGTATGATCATACAACACTGAGTGGATGATCATACAACACTGAGTGGATGATCATACAACACTGAGTGGACGATCATACAACACTGAGTGGACGATCATACAACACTGAGTGGACCATCATCCAACACTGAGTGTATGATCATACAACACTGAGTGGATAATCATACAACACTGAGTGGATGATCATACAACACTGAGTGTATGATCATACAACACTGAGTGGATGATCATACAACACTGAGTGGATGATCATACAACACTGAGTGGACGATCATACAACACTGAGTGGACGATCATACAACACTGAGTGGACCATCATCCAACACGGAGTGGATGATCATACAACACTGAGTGGATGATCATACAACACTGAGTGGATGATCATACAACACTGAGTGGACGATCATACAACACTGAGTGGATGATCATACAACACTGAGTGGACGATCATACAACACTGAGTGGATGATCATACAACACTGAGTGGACGATCATAAAACACTGAGTGGATGATCATACAACACTGAGTGGACGATCATACAACACTGAGTGGACGATCATACAACACTGAGTGGACCATCATCCAACACGGAGTGGATGATCATACAACACTGAGTGGATGATCATACAACACTGAGTGGATGATCATACAACACTGAGTGGACGATCATACAACACTGAGTGGATGATCATACAACACTGAGTGGACGATCATACAACACTGAGTGGATGATCATACAACACTGAGTGGACGATCATAAAACACTGAGTGGATGATCATACAACACTGAGTGGATGATCATACAACACTGAGTGGATGATCATACAACACTGAGTGGATGATCATACAACAATGAGTGGACGATCATACAACACTGAGTGGATGATCATACAACACTGAGTGGACGATCATACAACACTGAGTGGATGATCATACAACACTGAGTGGACGATCATACAACACTGAGTGGATGATCATACAACACTGAGTGTATGATCATACAACACTGAGTGGACGATCATACAACACTGAGTGAATGATCATACAACACTGAGTGGATGATCATACAACACTGAGTGGACGATCATACAACACTGAGTGGATGATCATACAACACTGAGTGTATGATCATACAACACTGAGTGGACGATCATACAACACTGAGTGTATGATCATACAACACTGAGTGGATGATCATACAACACTGAGTGGATAATCATACAACACTGAGTGGACGATCATACAACACTGAGTTGACGATCATACAACACTGAGTGGATGATCATACAACACTGAGTGGATGATCATACAACACTGAGTGGATAATCATACAACACTGAGTGGATGATCATAGAACACTGAGTGGATGATCATACAACACTGAGTGGATGATCATACAACACTGAGTAGATGATCATACAACACTGAGTTAATGATCATACAACAATGAGTGTATGATCATACAACACTGAGTGGATGATCATACAACACTGAGAGGATGATCATACAACACTGAGTGGATGATCATACAACACTGAGTGGATGATCATAGAACACTGAGTGGATGATCATACAACACTGAGTGGATGATCATACAACACTGAGTGGATGATCATACAACACTGAGTGGATGGTCATACAACACTGAGTTTATGATCATACAACACTGAGTGTATGATCATACAACACTGAGTGTATGATCATACAACACTGAGTGGATGATCATACAACACTGAGTGGACGATCATACAACACTGAGTGGACGATCATACAACACTGAGTGGATGATCATACAACACTGAGTGGATGATCATACAACACTGAGTGGATGATCATACAACACTGAGTGGATGATCATACAACACTGAGTGGATGATCATACAACACTGAGTGAACGATCATACAACACTGAGTGGACGATCATACAACACTGAGTCGACGATCATACAACACTGAGTGGACGATCATACAACACTGAGTGGACGATCATACAACACTGAGTGGACGATCATTCAACACTGAGTGGACGATCATACAACACTGAGTGGACGATCATAGAACACTGAGTGGACGATCATACAACACTGAATGGACGATCATACAACACTGAGTGGACGATCATACAACACTGAGTGGATGATCATACAACACTGAGTGGATGATCATACAACACTGAGTGGATGACCATAAAACACTGAGTGGATTATCATTCAACACTGAGTGGATGATCATTCAACACTGAGTGGATTATCATTCAACACTGTGTGGATGATCATACAACACTGAGTGGATGATCATAAAACACTGAGTGGATGATCATACGACACTGAGCGGATGATCATACAACACTGAGTGGATGATTATAAAACACTGAGTGGATGACCATAAAACACTGAGTGGATGATCATAAAACACTGAGTGGATGACCATAAAACACTGAGTGGATGATCCATACAACACTGAGTGGATGATCATACAACACTGAGTGGATGACCATAAAACACTGAGTGGATTATCATGCAACACTGAGTGGATGACCATACAACACTGAGAGGATGATCATACAACACTGAGTGGATGATCATACAACACTGAGTGGATGATCATACAACACTGAGTGTATGATCATACAACACTGAGTGGATGATCATACAACACTGAGTGGATGACCATAAAACACTGAGTGGATTATCATGCAACACTGAGTGGATGATCATACAACACTGAGTGGATGATCATACAATACTGAGTGGATGATCATACAACACTGAGTGGATGACCATAAAACACTGAGTAGATGACCATAAAACACTGAGTGGATGATCCATACAACACTGAGTGGATGATCATACAACACTGAGTGGATGATCATACAACACTGAGTGGATGATCATACGACACTGAGTGGATGACCATACAACACTGAGTGGATGATCATACAACACTGAGTGGATGATCATGCAACACAGAGTAGATGATCATACAACACTGAGCGGATGATCATACAACACTTAGTGGATGATCCATACAGCACTGAGTGGATGATCATACAACACTGAGTGGATGATCATACAACACTGAGTGGATGATCATACAACACTGAGTGGATGATCATACAACACTGAGTGTATGATCATACAACACTGAGTGGATGATCATACAACACTGAGTGGATGATCATACAACACTGAGTGGATGACCATTAAACACTGAGTAGATGACCATAAAACACTGAGTGGATGATCCATACAACTCTGAGTGGATGATCACACAACACTGAGTGGATGACCATAAAACACTGAGTGAATGATCATAAAACACTGAGTGGATGATCCATACATTTATTAAATATAAGCACCAACCATTCCAAAACTATATCTGCATCTGCTTATAACATTTCTGTCTTATCCAATCAATCTTAACTGATTCATCTCCTTTCATTGTAACCACAGCATCTCTCACGTCCTCCACACTCACATCTGGCTCTTCCTCACTCCTAGAAGATGTTATACCTCCCTGGCCAGTGCATGAAATCACAGCTTAAGTATCATCATCAACATTTAACGGTTTCTCAAAATGTTCCCTCCATCTTCCTCATACCTCTAACTCTCCATCTAATAATTCTCCTCTTCTATTTTTAACTGTCAAATCCCTTCATTCTTTAGATTTCATTCTCAGCAAAATTTGTTGACAATATCTCACTCACTCTCATTTGCTTTCCTTTTTACAGTCCTTCACCACTCTTAACTTCTCTTTTTCTCTCTGTATACTCCTCCCTCCTTATATTGTTTTTTCGTAAAACCTCTCTTATGCTAACCTTTTGTCTCTTTCTACTCTCTTTACATCATCACTGCACCAACTGCTCTTCTTCCCTCCCGCACCCACTTTCCTATAACCACAAACTTCTGCTGAACACTCTAACACTGTATTCTTAAACTTACCCCATACATCTTCTACCTCATTGCCTATACTCTCACTAGCCCATCTATCCTCCAACAGTTGTTCATATTTTATCCTAACTGCCTCCTCCTTTAGTTTATAAATCTTCACATCACTGTCTTACTTCCTGTATCCCATCTACCTTTTACTCTAACTGTAGCCACAACTAAAAAATGACCCTGTATATCTGTTGCTCCTCTATGAACATGCACGTCCTGAGGTCTATCTATCAACCTTTAATCCAACAATACAAAGTCCAACAAACACTGTCATTATGCCCTATATCATATACGTACTTATGTGTCCTTTTCTTTTAAATTATGTATTACACTTTACTATACTTCTTACTACAGAAAGTTCAGTCAAAGAATCCCAATTATCATGTACCTTTAGCACGACAAACTTACCTACACACCTTTTATAACTGTTTCTCCCACTATGACATTCAGGTCCCTTACCACAACTACTTTCTCACTCATTTCCCCAAAATCTGTCTCCTCTACACTCTTTTCTTCTCCAGGTTCATAAACACTTCCTAAAACTGGATTTTAACATCCGACTCTTTTTTAATCAACATAATCCCTGAATTTATTCATTATTATTCACTCACCTTCCATAACTGATCCTTCAACATAATTGCTACACCTTTTTTAGCTCTAACTCTCTCAGATACTCCTGACTAAATCCCATTTATTTCTCCCCACTGAAACTCACCCACCTCCTTCAGTTTTGTTTCACTTAGAGCCAGAACATCCAACTTCTATTCATTCATAACATCAGCAATCATCTCTTCGTTATCGTCTGCACCACATCCACGAACATTCAAACATCCCACCTCTATAAAGTTTTTCTTATTTTTAGTAATTTATACAGGAGAAAAAGTTACTAACCCATTGTTCTTGGTATTTTTCAGTCTCCCCTTATGACACCCACGGATTAAGAAGGAAAGATTCTTTTCCACTTCCCCAGAGAGATAAAATGAAATAAATAAGAATAAGAACTATTAAGAAAAGCTGAGGAAAATACAGATTAGTGTGCATACATATGCGTGTATATGTATATGTAGTGTGACTTAAGTGTGAGTAGAAGTAGCAAGACGTACCCGTCATCTTGCGTGTTTATCAGACACAAGAAACACACTAACAATCCTGCTATTGTGTAAAACAATTACAGGCTTCCGTTCCACACGCATTTAGCAGGACGGTAGTTCTGCCACATGCCCAGAGTAATTTATAATAGTTAGTGTATTTGGTGTAAGTGTATGCTAGTGGTAACACATGTATTTGTTGTGTCACAGGTGTATCCGGATACATGGTGGAGGCTCCTGCCCACTACACTGCTCTCCAGGGTCACCTCACTGCTGTGGTTTACCTCGCTCCTACACCTCCTCCGTGAGTATACTCCACACACTCTGTCCTTACACCCTACCCCCTGAGTTTACCTCCCCCAGCTACACCTCATTTGTAAACCCAGTCTTTGTGTACCTGTCCTCCCCTCTATCATTATTTTTAAATAGATATTTGAATGCGTAGTTTGCGCCATCATAAAGGCGAATTTTGCAAGAAACTCAGTTATAGAACTACGTAATTGCGTAGATTTACATTTTCTAATGAACCTTGACACGACTCTCATTGTTTGAGTTCTGGTCGTAAATTATTTGTAAACAGTTACATAGGCCTAAATTGCTTGTAGCACGGTGAGGGTGACTAATTGTACGTCATTATTACCACGCAAGTGTACTATAACAGTGACAACACTGGTGTACCATAACAGTGACAACACTGGTGTACCATAACAGTGACAGCACTGGTGTGTCATAACAGTGACAACACTGGTGTACTATAACAGTGACAACACTGGTGTACCATAACAGTGACAACACTGGTGTACCATAACAGTGACAGCACTGGTGTACCATAACAGTGACAACACTGGTGTACCATAACAGTGAAAACACTGGTGTACCATAACAGAGACAACACTGGTGTACCATAACAGTGACAGCACTGGTGTACCATAACAGTGACAACACTGGTGTACCATAACAGTGACAAAACTGGTGTACCATAACAGTGACAACACTGGTGTACCATAACAGTGACAAAACTGGTGTACCATAACAGTGACAGCACTGGTGTACCATAACAGTGACAACACTGGTGTACCATAACAGTGACAACACTGGTGTACCATAACAGTGACAGCACTGGTGTACCATAACAGTGACAACACTGGTGTACCATAACAGTGACAACACTGGTGTGTCATAACAGTGACAGCACTGGTGTGTCATAACAGTGACAGCACTGGTGTACCATAACAGTGACAACACTGGTGTACCATAACGGTGACAACACTGGTGTACCATAACAGTGACAGCACTGGTGTACCATAACAGTGACAGCACTGGTGTACCATAACAGTGACAACACTGGTGTACCATAACAGTGACAACACTTGTGTACCATAACAGTGACAGCACTGGTGTACCCTAACAGTGACAGCACTGGTGTACCATAACAGTGACAACACTGGTGTACCATAACAGTGACAACACTGGTGTACCATAACAGTTACAGCACTGGTGTACCATAACAGTGACAGCACTGGTGTACCATAACAGTGACAGCACTGGTGTGTCATAACAGTGACAGCACTGGTGTGTCATAACAGTGACAGCACTGGTGTGCCATAGCAGTGACAGCACTGGTGTACCATAACAGTGACAGCACTGGTGTACTATAACAGTGACAACACTGGTGTACCATAACAGTGACAGCACTGGTGTACCATAACATTGACAGCACTGGTGTACCATAACAGTGACAGCACTGGTGTACCATAACAGTGACAGCACTGGTGTACCATAACAGTGACAGCACTGGTGTGTCATAACAGTGACAGCACTGATGTACCATAACAGTGACAGCACTGGTGTGTCATAACAGTGACAGCACTGGTGTGTCATAACAGTGACAGCACTGGTGTGCCATAGCAGTGACAGCACTGGTGTACCATAACAGTGACAGCACTGGTGTGTCATAACAGTGACAGCACTGGTGTGCCATAACAGTGACAGCACTGGTGTACCATAACAGTGACAGCACTGGTGTGTCATAACAGTGACAGCACTGGTGTACCATAACATTGACAGCACTGGTGTGTCATAACAGTGACAGCACTGGTGTACCATAACAGTGACAGCACTGGTGTACCATAACAGTGACAGCACTGGTGTACCATAACAGTGACAACACTGGTGTACCATAACAGTGACAGCACTGGTGTAGCATAGAAGTGACAGCACTGGTGTACCATAACAGTGACAGCACTGGTGTGTCATAACAGTGACAGCACTGGTGTACCATAACAGTGACAACACTGGTGTACCATAACAGTGACAGCACTGGTGTACCATAACAGAGACAGCACTGATGTACCATAACAGTGACAGCACTGGTGTACCATAACAGTGACAGCACTTGTGTGTCATAACAGTGACAGCACTGGTGTACCATAACAGTGACAGCACTGGTGTGTCATAACAGTGACAGCACTGGTGTACCATAACAGTGACAGTACTGGTGTACCATAACAGTGACAGCACTGGTGTGCCATAACTGTGACAGCACTGGTGTACCATAACAGTGACAACACTGGTGTACCATAACAGTGACCACACTGGTGTACCATAACAGTGACAGCACTGGTGTACCATAACAGTGACAGCACTGGTATACCTTAACAGTGACCACACTGGTGTACCATAAGTGACCACACTGGCGTACCATAACAGTGACAGCACTGGTGTACCATAACAGTGACAACACTGGTGTCATAACAGTGACAGCACTGGTGTGCCATAACAGTGACAGCACTGGTGTACCATAACAGTGACAGCACTGGTGTGTCATAACAGTGACAGCACTGGTGTACCATAACAGTGACAGCACTGGTGTGTCATAACAGTGACAGCACTGGTGTACCATAACAGTGACAGCACTGGTGTACCATAACAGTGACAACACTGGTATACTATAGCAGTGACAACACTGGTGTACTGTAACAGTGACAACACTGGTGTACCATAACAGTGACAACACTGGTGTACTATAATAGTGACAACACTAGTGTACCATAACAGTGGCAACACTGGTGTATCATAACAGTGACAACACTGGTGTATCATAACAGTGACAACACTGGTGTGCTGTAACAGTGACAACACTGGTGTATCATAACAGTGACAACACTGGTGTACCATAACAGTGACAACACTGGTGTACCATAACAGTGACAACACTGGTATACTATAGCAGTGACAACACTGGTGTACTATAACAGTGACAACACTGGTGTACCATAACAGTGACAACACTGGTGTACTATAATAGTGACAACACTGGTGTACCATAACAGTGACAACACTGGTGTACCATAACAGTGACAACACTGGTATACTATAGCAGTGACAACACTGGTGTACTATAACAGTGACAACACTGCTGTACCATAACAGTGACAACACTGGTGTACTATAATAGTGACAACAGTGGTGTACCATAACAGTGACAACACTGGTGTACCATAACAGTGACAACACTGGTATACTATAGCAGTGACAACACTGGTGTACTATAACAGTGACAACACTGGTGTACCATAACAGTGACAACACTGGTGTACCATAACAGTGACAACACTGGTGTATCATAACAGTGACAACACTGGTGTATCATAACAGTGACAACACTGGTGTATCATAACAGTGATAACACTGGTGTACTATAAAAGTGACAACACTGGTGTACCATAACAGTGACATCACTGGTGTATCATAACAGTGACAACACTGGTGTATCATAACAGTGACAACACTGGTGTATCATAACAGTGACAGCACTGGTGTACCATAACAGTGACAGCACTGGTGTACCATAACAGTGACATCACTGGTGTATCATAACAGTGACAACACTGGTGTATCATAACAGTGACAGCACTGGTGTACCATAACAGTGACAACACTGGTGTACCATAACAGTGACAACACTGGTGTATCATAACAGTGACAACACTGGTGTATCATAACAGTGACAACACTGGTGTATCATAACAGTGACAACACTGGTGTATCATAACAGTGACAACACTGGTGTACTATAACAGTGACAACACTGGTGTATCATAACAGTGACAACACTGGTGTATCATAACAGTGACAACACTGGTGTATCATAACAGTGACAACAATGGTGTACTATAACAGTGACAACACTGGTGTATCATAACAGTGACAACACTGGTGTATCATAACAGTGACAACACTGGTGTACCATAGCAGTGACAGCACTGGTGTACCATAACAGTGACAGCACTGGTGTACCATAACAGTGACAACACTGGTGTACCATAACAGTGACAACACTGGTGTATCATAACAGTGACAACACTGGTGTATCATAACAGTGACAACACTGGTGTACTATAACAGTGACAACACCGGTGTACCATAACAGTGACATCACTGGTGTATCATAACAGTGACAACACTGGTGTATCATAACAGTGACAGCACTGGTGTATCATAACAGTGACAACACTGGTGTATCATAACAGTGACCGTCAGTGTGTCAGGCGGTAAGAAAGTCGTGTCAACAGAGTTGGTCTCATTTACCCCAACGTTCAGTCTTGTTATCAATCCTGGCTGATATTTCCCCTAGATAATTTACCCAATTATGGGACGGAGCACTGTCAGCAAATTATTGATACGTAATACTGAAATAACAAAAGCCCCCCTAGCATTATCACAGAGGAAGAACTAAACCCTCAGGGGTCACACGTCTCTACCAAAGGCAATAATCAACTTTTCCTTGGTTGGGTTCGGTCTGGATGGTAGTCAATATGAACATTGATTCTGATATGTGTACGTGTGAGTGTTATTGATCACAGCAGCAGCTGCTGTGTCAGCGCAACGCTAAATTATCACTGCGCTTTTTATTTTTAAAATTATACGACATTACCTGGTGATATATAGGTTATTGATAGACGAGAGAATAACGGCAGGTGTTTCTCGTTATTACTGCAGGTTATGTTAGATACCTTGAGAGGAACCTTCAAGTGTACCAGACACCTTGATTGGCGCTCACATGTTAGAGTAGACGGTGAGTTTAAGTTTGTCTGGTTGGGTCATTGAATAATACACAAATAACCCGCACGTAGGACACAGGAGTTTAGGACGATGTTTTAGTTCGACTTGGACCATTTACAAAGTGTGACTTTGTAAACGGTGGTAAGTTCCTCTGTCCTGTGTGCGTGTTATTTGTGTATTGTCCCAGTCACGGTGTTGTTTTCTGGGGATAATGAAGCTAAAAACTTGGTATTACAACCTAGGATTTCAAATGGCCTGTTATCCCAGGTGTAATGGGAGCAAATAAACACAGTAGAAAAAGTTTAGACTTATATTATCCTTCACCAATTATAACAGCAATATGTACACTATGTACAGTGATAAATATAGTGCACTCCACGGTAAGCAAGGCAGAAATAGAAGCCACAAGATAGCAGACCGTGCTTCAACCAGCTCTAGAATGGGAATGACAAGGGCAGACAGGAGAGCGGTATCCACATAACCTCTGCGATTGTCAATCCCACCTTCTTATTGGCTAGAACCTGGTCACTAGTTGAACGATGGGGCCCCATCATCAACTCTTAGCAACCTGGTTCGCTGGTTGGGGGAGATAGCCTGTAAATGAGGGTGTGTCCATGCGCCGAATAAAGGTTACGTACTCTTTGCATGCCACACCTCTAGAATGGGAATGCCAATGGAACGAGCAATTTGCCAACAACGCTGTAGGGACAATTTAGGTAGGTTATGCAAAGTATATGCCGACACCAGGCGTCTGACTCGTCTAGGTGGCATAAGTTATTCGCTATGCACAGTACGAATACCCCAACGTAACACGTTAATTTGCAGAACACGCTTAGCTATGCACAGTACGATTGCAAAATACGCATACAAGCAAAGCCGACTGTACACAAGATTGACCGTAGCGAAGCGAGCACACTGAACAAGCTAGTAGCGAGCTGTTGAACGATCACACAATAGCAAGGCTGATCATAAGCAACTGACACGCAAAATTTGTAAAGCGAAGCGAAACAGCAAGCTACACAATGTTCCTGCTACAAGCTTCACCCTAAGCTCAACCGTTTCTCTAAGTCCAGCTCTCGGACAGGCTACCCATATTACAACCTAGGATTTCAAATGGCCTGTTATCCCAGGTGTAATGGGAGCAAATAAACACAGTAGAAAAAGTTTAGACTTATATTATCCTTCACCAATTATAACAGCAATATGTACACTATGTACAGTGATAAATATAGTGCACTCCACGGTAAGCAAGGCAGAAATAGAAGCCACAAGATAGCAGACCGTGCTTCAACCAGCTCTAGAATGGGAATGACAAGGGCAGACAGGAGAGCGGTATCCACATAACCTCTGCGATTGTCAATCCCACCTTCTTATTGGCTAGAACCTGGTCACTAGTTGAACGATGGGGCCCCATCATCAACTCTTAGCAACCTGGTTCGCTGGTTGGGGGAGATAGCCTGTAAATGAGGGTGTGTCCATGCGCCGAATAAAGGTTACGTACTCTTTGCATGCCACACTTGGGTAGCTTCAAATTTAGTTTAGATAAATACATGATTGAGACGGGTTGGAGTTGAGTTAGACTTGTACATGAGTTAATTAGGTTATCAAAGTTTATTCACTGAGTAGCATTGAAAATGGGTTGAGAGAGACCTGTGTAGCATGGGCCAGTTGGCCTGCTGCAGTGCTCCTCCTTATGTTCTTATGTCTTCCTGTGTGAAGTTCGTGTATGTCTGGGCTCATATTTAAAGTTGATAAATTAGAAACATATGCAACACTTGGGTATCTTTAATGTGGAAGCGTTACGCCACACAGTGGCTTCATCAGTCCAATACAAAGAACAGTGAAAATAAGGAGACTGAGGCAATCAGTCCCTCAACATGGAGTCGACATAATCAGTCTATTAATCTTAATAAGAATACAGCACATGCCGTAGCTCTGGGACTAGTCTTGTTGCAAACCTTTGCACTTTCTCTAATTTCTTGACGTGCTTGACTAGGTGTGGATTCCAAACTGGTGCTGCATACTCCAGTATGGGCCTGACGTAGATGGTGTACAGAGTCTTAAACGAATCCTTACTGAGGTATCGGAACGCTATCCGTAGGTTTGCCAGGCGCCCGTATGCTGCAGCAGTTATCTGATTGATGTGCGCCTCAGGAGATATGCTCGGTGTTATACTCACCCCCAGATCTGTTTCCTTGAGTGAGGTTTGCAGTCTTTGGCCATCTAAACTATATTGTGTCTGCGGTCTTCTTTGCCCTTCCCCAATCTTCATGACTTTGCATTTGGCAGGGTTAAATTCAAGGAGCCAGTTGCTGGACCAGGCTTGTAGCCTGTCCAGATCTCTTTGTAGCCCTGCCTGATCCTCGTCCGATTCGATTCTTCTCATTAACTTCACATCGTCTGCAAACAAGGACACTTCTGAGTCTATCCCTTCCGTTATGTCGTTCACGTATACCAAGAACAGCACAGGTCCTAGGACTGACCCCTGTGGAACCCCGCTTGTCACAGGCGCCCACTCTGACACCTCGTCGCGTACCATGACTCGTTGTTGCCTCCCTGTCAGATATTCTCTGATCCATTGCTGTGCCTTTCCTGTTATGTTTGCCTGATCCTCTAGCTTTTGCAGTAACCTCTTGTGAGGAACTGTGTAGAAAGCCTTCTTGCAGTCCAAAAATACGCAGTCGATCCACCCCTCTCTCTCTTGTCTTACTTCTGTCACCTTGTCATAAAACTCTAGTAGGTTTGTGACACAGGATTTTCCTTCCCTGAAACCGTGCTGGTTGTCAATTATACACTTGTTTCTTTCCAGGTGCCCCACCACTCTCCTCCTGATGATCTTCTCCATGACCTTGCATACTATACACGTTAGTGATACAGGTCTGTAGTTTAGTGCCTCATGTCTGTCTCCCTTTTTAAAAATTGGGACTACATTTGCCATTTTCCATACCTCAGGGAGTTGCCCAGTTTCAAATGATGTGTTGAAGATCTTTGTTAATGGCTCACACAATATCTTTGCTCCCTCTTTAAGGACCCATGGAGAGATGTTGTCTGGTCCCACCGCCTTTGAGGTGTCAAGTTCGCATAGCAGCTTCTTCACCTCCTCCTTGGTTATATGTACCTCATCCAGCACTTGCTGGTGTGCCCCCCTGTTCTGATTTCTTGGAGTCCTACTGGTTTCCACTGTAAATACCTCTTTAAATCTTGTGTTGAGCTCCTGACATACCTCTCGGTCGTTTCTTGTGAATTCCCCATCACCCTTCCTCAGTCTGATTACCTGGTCCTTGACTGTTGTTTTCCTCCTGATGTGGCTGTACAACAGCTTCGGGTCAGTCTTTACTTTTGATGCTATGTCATTTTCATATTGTCTCTGAGCCTCCCTTCTTATCTGTGCATATTCGTTTCTGGCTCTTCGGCTGATTTCTTTATTTTCCTGAGTTCTCTGTCTTCTGTACCTTTTCCATTCTCTAGTTCACCTAGTTTTTGCCTCCCTACACCTTTGGGTGAACCAAGGACTCGTTCTGTTCTTCCCATTATTTCTGTTTCCCTTGGGAACAAACCTCTCCTCTGCCTCCTTGCATTTTGTTGCTACATAGTCCATCATTTCTTGTACTGGTTTTCCTGTCAGTTCCCTCTCCCAATGAATGTCTTGAAGGAAGTTCCTCATGCCTGAGTAGTTCCCCCTTTTGTAGTTTGGTTTTTCCCAGCCTATTCCTGCTACTCTCTCCACTTGGAGCTCAACTATGTAGTCGAAGCACAGAACCACATGATCACTAGCTCCCAGGGGCCTTTCATACATGGTACCCTCGATGTCCGAACTACTCATGGTGAATACAAGGTCCAACCTTGCTGGTTCATCCTCTCCTCTCTCTCTCTGGTAGTGTCTCTAACATGTTGATGCATGAGGTTCTCCAGTACCACATCCATCATCTTGGCTCTCCATGTTTCGGGACCCCCATGGGGCTCCAGGTTTTCCCAGTCAATCTCCTTGTGATTGAAATCACCCATAACTAGTAACTTTGCTCCCCCCATGTGTGCTCTCCTGGCCACCTCGGTTAGTGTGTTGATCATTGCTCTGTTGCTCTCATCGTATTCTTCTCTTGGCCTCCTGCAGTTCTGTGGTGGGTTGTACATTACTGCAATTATCACCTTATGTCCCTCAGACTGGATTGTTCCTACTAAGTAGTCCCTTTCGCCCATGCCATCCATTCCTTCCATTTTCTCAAAACCCCACTGGTTTTTAATGAGCAGTGCAACTCCTCCTCCCCCTCTCCTCCCTCTGTCTTTCCTGAAGATTTGATATCCGGATGGAAAGATTGAATCTGTTATTATTCTGGTGAGTTTTGTTTCTGTAGTGCTATTATGTCTGGGGATGTTTGTGTGTGTGTGTGTGTGTGTGTGTGTGTGTGTGTGTGTGTGTGTGTGTGTGTGTGTGTGTGTGTGTGTGTGTGTGTGTGTGTGTGTGAGTGTGTGTCTGTGAGTGTGTGTGTGTGTGTGTCTGTGTGTGTGTGTCTGTGAGTGTGTGTGTGTGTGTGTGTCTGTGTGTGTGTGTGTGTGTGTGTGTATGTGTGTGTGTGTGTGTGGTGTGTGTGTGTGTGTGTGCGTGTGTGTGAGTGTGTGTGTGTGTGTGTGTGTGTGTGTGTGTGTGTGTGCGAGTGTGTGTGTGTGTGTGTGTGTGTGTGTGTGTGTGTGTGTGCGTGTGTGTGTGTGTGTATGTGTGTGTGTGTGTGTGTGTGTGTGTGTGTGTGTGTGTGTGTGTGTGTGTGTGTGTGAGAGTGTGTGTGTGTGTGTGTGAGTGTGTGTCTGTGAGTGTGTGTGTGTGTGTGTGTGTGTGTGTGTGTGTCTGTGTGTGTGTGTGTACTCACCTAATTGTGGTTGCAGGGGTCGAGACTCAGCTCCTGGCCCCGCCTCTTCACTGATCGCTACTGGATCCTCTCTCTCTCTGCTTCCTGAGCTTTGTCATACCTCTTCTTAAAACTATGTATGGTTCCTGCCTCCACTACTTCACTTGCTAGGCTATTCCACTTGCTGACAACTCTATGACTGAAGAAATACTTCCTAACGTCCCTGTGACTCGTCTGAGTCTTCAGCTTCCAGTTGTGACCCCTTGTCCCTGTGTCCCCTCTCTGGAACATCCTATCTCTGTCCACCTTGTCTATTCCCCGCAGTGTCTCCCTACGCATTTCAGATATATTGACCTCTTTTAGCCGCTCTGTTATTCTTTTCCGTCGCCTGTAAAGGGAGTGCCTGTCTCTTTCTATTTTACATCTATTCCTCCTTTTTCTTAGAGGAATAAGCCTTGTGCATACATCGAGTGCCACCAAGTTAATCTGTTCTAGGCATAAGTTGGGGTCTGTGTTGCTTAGTATATCTTCCCAACTTATATCGGTTAGGACTTGGTTTACTTGGTCCCACTTTATATTTTTGTTATTGAAGTTGAATTTGGTGAATGCTCCCTCGTGACTAATCTCATTATGTCGGTCTGGGGCTCCGCGCATACATGTCTGAACCTCAATTATGTTGTGATCTGAGTATATTGTTTTTGATATGGTGACATTTCTTATCAGATCATCATTGTTAGTGAAGATGAGGTCTAGTGTATTCTCCAGTCTAGTAGGCTCTATTATTTGCTGGTTTAAATTGAATTTTGTGCAGAGATTTAAAAGCTCGTGTGAGTGTGAGTTTTCATCAGAGCTGCCTCCTGGTGTTATTACTGCAACAATATTATTTGCTATATTCCTCCATTTTAGGTGCCTTAAGTTGAAATCCCCCAGGAGCAAGATGTTGGGTGCAGGAGCTGGAAGATTTTCCAGACAGTGGTCAATTTTTAACAGCTGTTCCTGGAATTGCTGGGATGTTGCATCCGGAGGCTTGTAGACTACCACAATGACTAGGTTTTGGTTCTCGACCTTTACTGCTAAAACTTCCACTACATCATTTGAGGCATTAAGCAGTTCTGTGCAAACAAGTGTCTCTCCGTCTTACTCATAATTAATTAAAAAATAACTTTTCCATACACTTTACTCAACAGACTTATTTCTCTATCATTTTTACACTCTCTTTTGTCCCCTTTGCCTTTATACAAAGGAACTATGCATGCTCTCTGACCTTCCCTAGGTACCTTCTCTTCTTCCATACATTTATTAAATAATAGCACCAACCAATCCAAAACTATATCCCACCTGGTTTTAACATTTCTATCTTTATCCCATCAATCCCAGCTGCCTTACCACCTGTCATTCTACTCACTGCCTCGCGAACTTCCCTCACACTCACAACTGCCTCTTCCTCACTCCTACAATATAAATGAGGGTTTAAATAGCGACATAAGTAAGTTTGGCGATGACACCAAAATAATTCTGACAAGGACATCGGAGAGCTACAGGTAGATCTGAATAGATTGATGCAGTGGTCGGAGAAGTGGCAAATATAGTTTAATATAGACAAATGTGAAGTTTTAAGCCTTGGAAAATAAAATAATCATAATACTTATAAACTATATAATGTAGATCTCAATCATTCTAAAAGCAAAAAAAGATTTTGGAGTTCTGGTTAGTAGTAATCTAAAATCAAGACAACAGTGCATGAGTGTCTGTAATATAGCGAATAGAATTCGTGGTTTCATATCAAGAAGTATAAATAACAGAAGTCCTCAGGTTGTTCTTCAACTCTATATATTATTGGTTATGCCTCATTTGGATCATGTTGCACAGTTCTGGTCACCGTATTAAAAATTGGACATAACTGCACATAAACGTACAAAGAAGAATGACAAAGTTGATCCAGTGTATCAGAAATCTTCCCTATGAGGATAAAAAACTGAGGCCCTGAATCTTCACTCTCTAGAAAGGTGTAGAATTAGGTAGAATATGATCGAGGTGTATAAATGGAAGACGTATAATAAAAGGGATGTAAATAACGTGCTAAAAATATCTAACGAAATCAGGACTCGCAGCAATGGTTCCAAGTTGGAAAATTCAGATTCAGGAAGGATATAGGAAAGTACTGGTTTGGTAATAGAGTTGTGGATGAGTGGAACAAACTCCCGAGTACAGTTATTCAGGCTAAAACCTTGAATAGTTTTAAAAATAGGTTAGTCAAGTACATTGTCCCTGGACCCTAACGAATTTTATTCAAGAGAACTTAAAGATTGCAAGTGGGAATTAGTCAGGCGCTAACGAGGCTTTTTAATGTATCTATCTAAACTGGTGTTGTACCAGAGATATAGAAGACAGCTAATGTAATTCTTATATATAAATAAGGGGATAACTCCGTGTTGTCACACTACCGTCCAATAACCTGATGTCTATAGCAAGCAACTTATTACAATCAGTTACAGCTGATATTATTAGAAATCACCTAAATATGAAGACGATCTTCATGAATAACAACTTCCAGCAAAAACTTTATATAATATTAATTCCACAATAAGAAAACAGAAAGATATATCAACATAAAATGTAAAATTACGCGAGTATTAGTTAAAAAGAAAATCATAGAAAGTGGACTTCCTTCCCGTCTAATAGAGAATGGGACAATGCTAATTTAGAAATTATCTAAAGAATGACAAGCACAAAATAAACAACTTCATATACCGTCTAAAAAATAAAAACGAGACAACTAGAATAATCTGGTACATTTATCGTCTCGTCCAAAAACCACGAACTCTTATATCAATAAAATATGGATCCAGTTTGTACAATCCTGGACTCATATTATGATATAAACCTTGGTAACAGATATCAACAAATTGGCTTAATAAGACATGTAAACAAACACTAGGTTACTTATATTAGAAAACGTTCCGGTCTTGGGACCTTGATCACTTCTAACATATATCACTTCTAAACAACTTGGCTGTCGTGTTTGATAGAGTCAGGTCTGTCAAACTGCATTCAATTATCTAGCTTAACTCTTCTCCAAGCTGAGGGACTGACCACCTCAAATACTATTCTCCAAGGTTGATGGACTAATACATTATATTCATTTCACTACTACACTTGCTGATTCTGTATTTGACTGAAGAAGTCTACTGTGTAGGCGAAACGTTTCAATAATAAAGTTACCTAACTGTTGCACGTATGTCTTCATTATCAACGTGTCGATGTTTTATACCATTATCACCACACCTGGTACAATATTTTATACCATTATCACCACACCTGGTACAATATTTTATACCATTATCACCACACCTGGTACAATATTTTATACCATTATCACCACACCTGGTACAATAAGAGAGATCCAAGACAGTCACCTGGAGGGATAATTTAACCAGTGGTGGACCTACATTTCAGGGACCCTGAAGCTTGACCTGTTATGGGGGCCCCATCACAACACCTTCTCACACAATAGACCCAAAAGTCGTAAGCAATATGAACTAAAGTGGCTTCTGGGGCCCCTCCGGAATCAGTGGCCCTCAAGCTTAAGCTTCATTACTTTCATGTTACATGTCTGTTGCTTACCCTGTCTTGCTTATGTAATGTCTCAGTCAATACTGTACTATCTATCTCATCGGCTTCAGGCTAAGGGACTGATTACTTCAAACTCCTCCTGTCTGTAACAATATCTTTATTTCTGCAAGTACATGTACAAGGTATACAGAACATAGTTGACATACCATACCCCGGCCGGGACTGAACCCGCGGTCAGAGAGTCTCTCAAAACTCCAGCCCGCGGTTTCAATCCCGGCCGGGGTATGGTTTGTTTGCAATCGTGTCATTACGATTTCGTGAGTCATAGTTGACATCAATGACATACTACTATATAGAAAGTCACTTGATATGCTGAGCGTTTCTGGCAAATTAAGTCAATTTTGTCCCCAGGATGCGACCCACACTAGTCAACTAGCACCCAGGTACCTATTTTACTGCTAGGTGAACACCGGACAGCAGGTATCTTAAGCAAACGCTTCCTAATGTTGCCACCCGTACCGGTCATCGATCCCCGGACCTCAGTGTGTGAGCAAAGTGCGCTAGCGATCGAGCTACGGGACACCTGATTATCACCATGTCTGTGTTTTAAACCATTTATAAATATCTATCTCAGTCAGTACAATACTATCTATTTCAGTCATTACTGTAGTATCTATCTCGGTCAGTATAGTTTTATCTATCTCAGTCAATTCAGTAATATCTACCCGTCTATATCTGAGCCAACACAGTACTAGCTTACTGTTTGTCTCAGTCAACACAGTAAATGTGGTTGAAGTTTTAGCAGTAAAGGTCGAGAACCAAAACCTAGTCATTGTGGTAGTCTACAAGCCTCCGGATGCAACATCCCAGAAATTCCAGGAACAGCTGTTAAAAATTGACCACTGTCTGGAAAATCTTCCAGCTCCTGCACCCAACATCTTGCTCCTGGGGGATTTCAACTTAAGGCACCTAAAATGGAGGAATATAGCAAATAATATTGTTGCAGTAATAACACCAGGAGGCAGCTCTGATGAAAACTCACACTCACACGAGCTTTTAAATCTCTGCACAAAATTCAATTTAAACCAGCAAATAATAGAGCCTACTAGACTGGAGAATACACTAGACCTCATCTTCACTAACAATGATGATCTGATAAGAAATGTCACCATATCAAAAACAATATACTCAGATCACAACATAATTGAGGTTCAGACATGTATGCGCGGAGCCCCAGACCGACATAATGAGACTAGTCACGAGGGAGCATTCACCAAATTCAACTTCAATAACAAAAACATAAAGTGGGACCAAGTAAACCAAGTCCTAACCGATATAAGCTGGGAAGATATACTAAGCAACACAGACCCCATCTTATGCCTAGAACAGATTAACTCGGTGGCACTCGATGTATGCTCAAGGCTTATTCCTCTAAGAAAAATAAGGAGTAGATGTAAGATAGAAAGAGACAGGCGCTCCCTTTACAGGCGACGGAAAAGAATAACAGAGCGGCTAAAAGAGGTCAATATATCTGCAGTGCGTTGGGAGACACTAGTCAGAGAAATAGCAAACATCAAACTTAAGCTAAAGGAATCTTATAGGAGTCAGGAATCGCGGGAAGAACTAAAAGCCATAAATGAAATCGAAAGAAACCCAAAGTATTTCTTTTCTTATGCCAAATCAAAGTCGAGAACAACGTCCAGTATTGGGCCCCTACTTAAACAAGATGGGTCCTACACAGATGACAGCAAGGAAATGAGTGAACTACTCAAGTCCCAGTATGACTCAGTTTTTAGCAAGCTGCTAACCAGACTGAGAGTCAAAGATCAAAATGAATTTTTTATGAGAGAGCCACAGAATTTGGTTAACACAAGCATATCTGATGTTATCCTGACGCCAAATGACTTCGAACAGGCGATAAATGACATGCCCATGCACTCTGCCCCAGGGCCAGACTCATGGAACTCCGTGTTCATCAAGAACTGCAAGAAGCCCCTGTCACGAGCTTTTACCATCCTATGGAGAGGGAGCATGGACACGGGGGTCGTCCCACAGTTACTAAAAACAACAGACATAGCCCCACTCCACAAAGGGGACAGTAAAGCAATAGCAAAGAACTACAGACCGATAGCGATAGCATCCCATATTTTATGATATGGGTCCTAAGAAGCAAGATCGCCGCCCGTCTAGACACCCATCAGTTACACAACCCAGGGCAACATGGGTTTAGAGCAGGTCGCTCCTGTCTGTCCCAGCTACTGGATCACTACGACAAGGTCATAGATGCACTAGAAGACAAACAGAATACAGATGTAATATACACAGAATTTGCAAAAGCCTTCAACAAGTGTGACCATGGTGTAATAGCGCACAAAATGCGTGCTAAAGAAATAACAGGAAGCGTTGGTAGATGGATCTACAATTTTTTGACAAATAGAACACAGAGAGTAGTAGTCAACAGAGTAAAGTCCGAGGCGGCTACGGTGAAAAGCTCTGTTCCACAAGGCACAGTACTAGCTCCCATCTTGCTCCTCATCCTCACATCAGACACAGACAGGGATATAAGCCACAGTGCCGTGTCTCCCTTTGCAGATGACACCGGAATCTGCATGACAGTGTCTTCCATTGCAGACACTGCAAGGCTCCTGGCGGACATCAACCAAATCTTTCGATGGGCTGCAGAAAACAATATGAAGTTCAACGATGAGAAATTTTAATTGCTCCGATACGGTAAACTTGAGGAAATTAAAACTTCATCAGAGTATAAAACAAATTCCAACCACACAATAGAGCGAAAAACTAACGTCAAAGACCTGGGAGTGATCATGTCGGAGGATCTCACCTTCAAGGACCATAACATTGTATCAATCGCACCTGCTAGAAAAATGACAGGATGAATAATGAGAACCTTCAAAACTAGGGATGCCAAGCCCATGATGACACTTTTCGGGTCTCTTGTTCTTTCTAGGCTGGAATATTGCTGCACACTAACAGCACCTTTCAAAGCAGGTGAAATTGCTGACCTAGAAAATCTACAGAGAACATTCACGGCGTGCATAACAGAGATAAAACTCCTCAATTACTGGGAGCGCTTGAAGTTCCTGAACCTGTACTCCCTGGAACGCAGGCGGGAGAGATACATGATTATATACACCTGATTAATCCTAGAGGGACCAGTACCAAACTTGTACACGAAAATCACTCCCTACGAAAGCAAACGACTCGGCAGACGATGCAACATTCCCCCAATGAAAAGCAGGGGTGTCACTAGCACGTTAAGAGACAACACAATAAGTGTTAGGGGCCCAGGACTGTTCAACTGCCTCCCAGCATACATAAGGGGGATTACCTATAGACCTTTAATTGTCTTCAAGCAGGCACTGGACAAGCACCTAAAGTCAGTACCTGACCAGCCGGGCTGTGGTTCGTACTTTGGATTGCGTACAGCCAGCAGTAACAGCATGGTTGATCAGGCCCTGATCCACCATGAGGCCTGGTCACAGACCGGGCCGCGGGGGCGTTGACCCCCGAAGCTCTCTCTAGGTTAACTCAAGGTAAACTCCAGGTAAGCATGCATGAGCATGTTAGAAGCGAATGGGGACAGATAGTTTTTTGGACTTGACGTGCTGTTGGAGTGTGAGCAAAGTAACATTTATGAAGGGATTCAGGGAAACCGGCAGGCCGGACTTGAGTGCTGGAGATGGGAAGTACAGTGCCTGCACTCTGAAGGAGGGGTGTTAATGTTGCAGTTTAAAAACTGTAGTGTAAAGCACCCTTCTGGCAAGACAGTGATGGAGAGAATGATGGTGAAAGTTTTTCTTTTTCGGGCCACCCTGCCTTGGTGGGAGACGGCTGATGCGTTATTAAAAAAATCTATATTGTTTATGTAAATTGCAACCAACAATGGGCATAACATTGACCCCTGTAATTTCTCCGCATTTACGCACACTCTCTGTTGTCTGACTGTCAACCACGCCTCTCGGCTTTCCTGAACAGCCTCTAATATAAACTCCATCAAAAGCCTTGCTAAAGTCCATATACACAATATCATATTCATTTCCATGATCAACCTCTTCGTACACCTTAGTAATAAAAGTCAGTAAATTCATAAGGCATGAATGCTTCTTTGTAAAACCTTGTTGAGACTCATTGATCATTCGAGTCCCCTCGGCGGTTATTGAATCCATCAATTTTCCTGCAATGAAGGTTAGAATGTATGGTCTATAATTTGAAGCTAAGGACCTGTCTCCTGCTGGGTAAACAGACATCACATTTGTCATTTTCCACTTATCTGGTACTATACCAGTTTCTGATATGTTGAAAAGACTAGCAGCTTCCTCCTTTCATTCCTTTATAACCCTTGAAAGCAGTTCGTCAGGGACCTTGAAAGCAGTTCGTCAGGGACCTTGAAAGCAGTTCGTCAGGGACCTTGAAAGCAGTTCGTCAGGGACCTTGAAAGCAGTTCGTCAGGGACCTTGAAAGCAGTTCGTCAGGGACCTTGAAAGCAGTTCGTCAGGGACCTTGAAAGCAGTTCGTCAGGGACCTTGAAAGCAGTTCGTCAGGGACCTTGAAAGCAGTTCGTCAGGGACCTTGAAAGCAGTTCGTCAGGGACCTTGAAAGCAGTTCGTCAGGGACCTTGAAAGCAGTTCGTCAGGGACCTTGAAATGTTTTAATCTATCATTTATGTGTTTAGGGTCATATTTGTTTGATCTGATTTCCAAATATGGAACATAAGAAGCTAGACCAGCATGAACAATGTTTTGAAAAAAATGTCATGTTGGTGACTGTCATGACTCACCTGACTGTCATGACTCTCCTGACATACAGGATAATGACACCAGTTCAACCTGCCCAGGTAATTTCTCAGTCCCATAAATAACCAAGTCAAGTACACTGACTGGGTTATAATTATAAGGAAGTTCCATAATATAACGAAACTCAGTAATTTATGATCACTATCTTCAAGCTAATCATTAACCTCAAGATTATTAATATGTGATTCGTTGTTGGGAAGAACCAGGTCAAGCAGGTTGTTACCTCTAGTTGGTTGTTGCGTATGTAGTGTTTAACATTAAGCCACTGATCCATGATAAGCTATCAGTTGCTATGTTGGCTATTGTCTAGGGTAGAACTCCAATATTATCTAGGGTAGAACTCCAATATTGTCTAGGGTAGAACTCCAATATTGTCTAGGGTAGAACTCCAATATTGTCTAGGGTAGAACTCCAATATTGTATAGGGTAGAATTTCAATATTGTCTAGGGTAGAACTTCAATATTGTCTAGGGTAGAACTCCAATATTGTCTAGGGTAGAACTCCAATATTGTCTAGGGTAGAACTTCAATATTGTCTAGGGTAGAACTCCAATATTGTCAAGGGTAGAACTCCAATATTGTCTAGGGTAGAACTCCAATATTGTCTAGGGTAGAACTCCAATATTGTCTAGGGTAGAACTCCAATATTGTCTAGGGTAGAACTCCAATATTGTCTAGGGTAGAACTCCAATATTGTCTAGGGTAGAACTCCAATATTATCTAGGGTAGAACACCAATATTGTCTAGGGTAGAACTCCAATATTGTCTAGGGTAGAACTCCAATATTGTCTAGGGTAGAACTCCAATATTGTCTAGGGTAGAACTCCAATATTATCTAGGGTAGAACTCCAATATTGTCTAGGGTAGAACTTCAATATTGTCTAGGGTAGAACTCCAATATTGTCTAGGGTAGAACTCCAATATTGTCTAGGGTAGAACTCCAATATTGTCTAGGGTAGAACTCCAATATTGTCTAGGGTAGAACTCCAATATTGTCTAGGGTAGAACTCCAATATTGTCTAGGGTAGAACTCCAAGATTGTCTAGGGTAGAACACCAATATTGTCCAGGGTAGAACTCCAATATTGTCTAGGGTAGAACTCCAACATTGTCTAGGGTAGAACTCCAATATTGTCTAGGGTAGAACTCCAATATTGTCTAGAGTACAACTCCAATATTGTCTAGGGTAGAACTCCATTATTGTTTAGGGTAGAACTCCAATATTATCTAGGGTAGAACTCCAATATTGTCTAGGGTAGAACTCCAATATTGTCTAGGGTAGAACTCCAATATTGTCTAGGGTAGAACTCCAATATTATCTAGGGTAGAACTCCAATATTGTCTAGGGTAGAACTCCAATATTGTCTAGGGTAGAACTCCAATATTGTCTAGGGTAGAACTCCAATATTGTCTAGGGTAGAACTCCAATATTGTCTAGGGTAGAACTTCAATATTGTCTAGGGTAGAACTCCAATATTGTCTAGGGTAGAACTCCAATATTGTCTAGGGTAGAACTCCAATATTGTCTAGGGTAGAACTCCAATATTGTCTAGGGAAGAACTCCAATATTGTCTAGGGTAGAACTTCAATATTGTCTAGGGTAGAACTTCAATATTGTCTAGGGTAGAACTCCAATATTGTCTAGGGTAGAACTCCAATATTGTCTAGGGTAGAACTCCAATATTGTCAAGGGTAGAACTTCAATATTGTCTAGGGTAGAACTCCAATATTGTCTAGGGTAGAACTCCAATATTGTCTAGGGTAGAACTCCAATATTGTCTAGGGTAGAACTCCAATATTGTCTAGGGTAGAACTCCAATATTGTCTAGGGAAGAACTTCAATATTGTCTAGGGTAGAACTTCAATATTGTCTACGCTAGAACTCCAGTATTGTCTAGGGTAGAACTCCAAAATTGTCTAGGGTAGAACTCCAACATTGTATAGGCTAGAACTCCAATATTGTCTAGGGTAGAACTCCAATATTGTCTAGGGTAGAACTCCAACATTGTATAGGCTAGAACTCCAATATTGTCTAGGGTAGAACTCCAATATTGTCTAGGGTAGAACTCCAATATTGTCTAGGGTAGAACTCCAATATTGTCTAGGGTAGAACTCCAATATTGTCTAGGGTAGAACTCCAATATTGTCTAGGGAAGAACTTCAATATTGTCTAGGGTAGAACTTCAATATTGTCTAGGCTAGAACTCCAATATTGTCTAGGGTAGAACTCCAACATTGTATAGGCTAGAACTCCAATATTGTCTAGGGTAGAACTCCAATATTGTCTAGGGTAGAACTCCAATATTGTCTAGGGTAGAACTCCAACATTGTATAGGCTAGAACTCCAATATTGTCTAGGGTAGAACTCCAATATTGTCTAGGGTAGAACTCCAACATTGTATAGGCTAGAACTCCAAATATTGTCTAGGGTAGAACTCCAACATTGTATAGGCTAGAACTCCAATATTGTCTAGGGTAGAACTCCAATATTGTCTAGGGTAGAACTCCAATATTGTCTAGGGTAGAACTCCAACATTGTATAGGCTAGAACTCCAATATTGTCTAGGGTAGAACTCCAATATTGTCTAGGGTAGAACTCCAACATTGTATAGGCTAGAACTCCAATATTGTCTAGGGTAGAACTCCAATATTGTCTAGGGTAGAACTCCAATATTATCTAGAGTAGAACTCCAATATTGTCTAGGCTAGAACTCCAATATTGTCTAGGGTAGAACTCCAATATTGTCTAGGGTAGCACTCCAACATTGTCTAGTGTAGAACTCCAATATTGTCTAGGGTAGAACTCCAACATTGTCTAGGGTAGAACTCCAATATTGTCTAGGGTAGAACTCCAACATTGTCTAGGGTAGAACTTCAATATTGTCTAGGGTAGAACTCCAATATTGTCTAGGGTAGAACTCCAACATTGTCTAGGGTAGAACTCCATTATTGTCTAGTTTAGAACTCCAATATTGTCTAGGGTAGAACTCCAATATTGTCTAGGGTAGAACTCCAATATTGTCTAGGGAAGAACTTCAATATTGTTTAGGGTAGAACTTCAATATTGTCTAGGCTAGAACTCCAGTATTGTCTAGGGTAGAACTCCAATATTGTCTAGGGTAGAACTCCAACATTGTATAGGCTAGAACTCCAATATTGTCTAGGGTAGAACTCCAATATGGTCTAGGGTAGAACTCCAACATTGTATAGGCTAGAACTCCAATATTGTCTAGGGTAGAACTCCAACATTGTATAGGCTAGAACTCCAATATTGTCTAGGGTAGAACTCCAATATTGTCTAGGGTAGAACTCCAATATTGTCTAGGGTAGAACTCCAACATTGTATAGGCTAGAACTCCAATATTGTCTAGGGTAGAACTCCAATATTGTCTAGGGTAGAACTCCAACATTGTATAGGCTAGAACTCCAATATTGTCTAGGGTAGAACTCCAATATTGTCTAGGGTAGAACTCCAATATTATCTAGAGTAGAACTCCAATATTGTCTAGGCTAGAACTCCAATATTGTCTAGGGTAGAACTCCAATATTGTCTAGGGTAGCACTCCAACATTGTCTAGTGTAGAACTCCAATATTGTCTAGGGTAGAACTCCAACATTGTCTAGGGTAGAACTCCAATATTGTCTAGGGTAGAACTCCAACATTGTCTAGGGTAGAACTTCAATATTGTCTAGGGTAGAACTCCAATATTGTCTAGGGTAGAACTCCAACATTGTCTAGGGTAGAACTCCATTATTGTCTAGGGTAGAACTCCAATATTGTCTAGGGTAGAACTCCAATATTGTCTAGGGTAGAACTCCAATATTGTCTAGGGAAGAACTTCAATATTGTTTAGGGTAGAACTTCAATATTGTCTAGGCTAGAACTCCAGTATTGTCTAGGGTAGAACTCCAATATTGTCTAGGGTAGAACTCCAACATTGTATAGGCTAGAACTCCAATATTGTCTAGGGTAGAACTCCAATATTGTCTAGGGTAGAACTCCAACATTGTATAGGCTAGAACTCCAATATTGTCTAGGGTAGAACTCCAATATTGTCTAGGGTAGAACTCCAATATTGTCTAGGGTAGAACTCCAATATTGTCTAGGGTAGAACTCCAATATTGTCTAGGGTAGAACTCCAATATTGTCTAGGGAAGAACTTCAATATTGTCTAGGGTAGAACTTCAGTATTGTCTAGGCTAGAACTCCAATATTGTCTAGGGTAGAACTCCAACATTGTATAGGCTAGAACTCCAATATTGTCTAGGGTAGAACTCCAATATTGTCTAGGGTAGAACTTCAATATTGTCTAGGGTAGAACTCCAATATTGTCTAGGGTAGAACTCCAACATTGTCTAGGGTAGAACTCCAACATTGTCTAGGGTAGAACTCCAATATTGTCTAGGGTAGAACTCCAATATTAAATAGGGTAGAACTCCAATATTGTCTAGGGTAGAACTCCAATATTGTCTAGGGTAGAACTCCAATATTGTCTAGGGAAGAACTTCAATATTGTCTAGGGTAGAACTTCAATATTGTCTAGGCTAGAACTCCAATATTGTCTAGGGTAGAACTCCAACATTGTATAGGCTAGAACTCCAATATTGTCTAGGGTAGAACTCCAACATTGTCTAGGGAAGAACTCCAATATTGTCTAGGGTAGCACTCCATCATTGTCTAGGGTAGAACTCCAATATTGTCTAGGGTAGAACTCCAATATTGTCTAGGGTAGAACTCCAACATTGTCTAGGGTAGAACTCCAATATTGTCTAGGGTAGAACTCCAACATTGTCTAGGGTAGAACTCCAATGTTGTCTAGGGTAGAACTCCAGTATTGTCTAGGGTAGAACTTCAATATTTTCTAGGGTAGAACTCCAGTATTGTCTAGGGTAGAACTTCAATATTGTCTAGGGTAGAACTTCAATATTGTCTAGGGTAGAACTCCAATATTGTCTAGGGTAGAACTCCAACATTGTCTAGGGTAGAACTCCAATATTGTCTAGGGTAGAAATCCAATATTGTCTAGGGTAGAACTTCAATATTGTCTAGGGTAGAACTCCAATATTGTCTAGGGTAGAACTCCAACATTGTCTAGGGTTGAACTCCAACATTGTCTAGGGTAGAACTCCAATATTGTCTAGGGTAGAACTCCAATAATGTCTAGGGAAGAACTTCAATATTGTCAAGGGTAGAACTCCAATATTGTCTAGGGTAGAACTTCAATATTGTCTAGGGTAGAACTTCAATATTGTCTAGGGTAGAACTCCAATATTGTCTAGGGTAGAACTCCAACATTGTCTAGGGTAGAACTCCAACATTGTCTAGGGTAGAACTCCAATATTGTCTAGGGTAGAACTTCAATATTGTCTAGGGTAGAACTCCAATATTGTCTAGGGTAGAACTCCAACATTGTCTAGGGTAGAACTCCAACATTGTCTAGGGTAGAACTCCAATATTGTCTAGGGTAGAACTCCAATATTGTCTAGGGATGAACTTCAATATTGTCTAGGGTAGAACTCCAATATTCTCTAGGGTAGAACTTCAATATTGTCTAGGGTAGAACTCCAATATTGTCTAGGGTAGAACTCCAACATTGTCTAGGGTAGAACTCCAACATTGTCTAGGGTAGAACTCCAATATTGTCTAGGGTAGAACTTCAATATTGTCTAGGGTAGAACTCCAATATTGTCTAGGGTAGAACTCCAACATTGTCTAGGGTAGAACTCCAACATTGTCTAGGGTAGAACTTCAATATTGCCTAGGGTAGAACTCCAATATTGTCTAGGGAAGAACTTCAATATTGTCTAGGGTAGAACTCCAATATTGTATAGGGATGAACTTCAATATTGTCTAGGATAGAACTCCAATATTCACTAGGGTAGAACTTCAATATTGTCTAGGGTAGAACTTCAATATTGTCTAGGGTAGAACTCCAACATTGTCTAGGGTAGAACTTCAATATTGTCTAGGGTAGAACTTCAATATTGTCTAGGGTAGAACTTCAATATTGTCTAGGGTAGAACTCCAACATTGTCTAGGGTAGAACTTCAATATTGTCTAGGGTAGAACTCCAACATTGTCTAGGGTAGAACTCCAATATTGTCTAGGGTAGAACTCCAATATTGTCTAGGGTAGAACTCCAACATTGTCTAGGGTAGAACTCCAATATTGTCTAGGGTAGAACTCCAATATTGTCTAGGGTAGAACTCCAATATTGTCTAGGGTAGAACTCCAATATTGTCTAGGGTAGAACTTCAATATTGTCTAGGGTAGAACTCCAACATTGTCTAGGGTAGAACTCCAATATTGTCTAGGGTAGAACTTCAATATTGTCTAGGGTAGAACTCCAACATTGTCTAGGGTAGAACTCCAATATTGTCTAGGGTAGAACTTCAATATTGTCTAGGGTAGAACTGCAACATTGTCTAGGGTAGAACTCCAACATTGTCTAGGGTAGAACTTCAATATTGTCTAGAGTAGAACTCCAATATTGTCTAGGGTAGAACTTCAATATTGTCTAGGGTAGAACTCCAACATTGTCTAGGGTAGAACTCCAATATTGTCTAGGGTAGAACTTCAATATTGTCTAGGGTAGAACTCCAACATTGTCTAGGGTAGAACTCCAACATTGTCTAGGGTAGAACTTCAATATTGTCTAGGGTAGAACTCCAATATTGTCTAGGGTAGAACTTCAATATTGTCTAGGGTAGAACTTCAATATTGTCTAGGGTAGAACTTCAATATTGTCTAGGTAGAACTTCAATATTGTCTAGGGTAGAACTCCAATATTGTCTAGGGTAGAACTCCAATATTGTCTAGGGTAGAACTTCAATATTGTCTAGGGTAGAACTTCAATATTGTCTAGGGTAGAACTTCAATATTGTCTAGGGTAGAACTTCAATATTGTCTAGGGTAGAACTCCAATATTGTCTAGGGTAGAACTCCAACATTGTCTAGGGTAGAACTCCAATATTGTCTACGGTAGAACTTCAATATTGTCTAGGGTAGAACTTCAATATTGTCTAGGGTAGAACTTCAATATTGTCTAGGGTAGAACTTCAATATTTTCTAGGGTAGAACTCCAATATTGTCTAGGGTAGAACTCCAATATTGTCTAGGGTAGAACTCCAATATTGTCTAGGGTAGAACTTCAATATTGTCTAGGGTAGAACTCCAATATTGTCTAGGGTAGAACTTCAATATTGTCTAGGGTAGAACTTCAATATTGTCTAGGGTAGAACTTCAATATTGTCTAGGGTAGAACTTCAATATTGTCTAGGGTAGAACTTCAATATTGTCTAGGGTAGAACTTCAATATTGTCTAGGGTAGAACTCCAATATTGTCTAGGGTAGAACTCCAATATTGTCTAGGGTAGAACTTCAACATTGTCTAGGGTAGAAAACCAATATTGTCTAGGGTAGAACTTCAATATTGTCTAGGGTAGAAGTTCAATATTGTCTAGGGCAGAACTTCAATATTGTCTAAGGTAGAACTTCAATATTGTCTAGGGTAGAACTCCAATATTGTCTAGGGTAGAACTCCAATATTGTCTAGGGTAGAACTTCAACATTGTCTAGGGTAGAACTCCAATATTGTCTAGGGTAGAACTTCAATATTGTCTAGGGTAGAACTCCAATATTGTCTAGGGTAGAACTCCAATATTGTCTAGGGTAGAACTCCAATATTGTCTAGGGTAGAACTTCAATATTGTCTAGGGTAGAACTCCAATATTGTGTAGGGTAGAACTTCAATATTGTCTAGGGTAGAACTTCAATATTGTCTAGGGTAGAACTTCAATATTGTCTAGGGTAGAACTTCAATATTGTCTAGGGTAGAACTTCAATATTGTCTAGGGTAGAACTCCAATATTGTCTAGGGTAGAACTCCAATATTGTCTAGGGTAGAACTTCAACATTGTCTAGGGTAGAAAACCAATATTGTCTAGGGTAGAACTTCAATATTGTCTAGGGTAGAACTTCAATATTGTCTAGGGCAGAACTTCAATATTGTCTAGGGTAGAACTTCAATATTGTCTAGGATAGAACTCCAATATTGTCTAGGGTAGAACTCCAATATTGTCTAGGGTAGAACTTCAACATTGTCTAGGGTAGAACTCCAATATTGTCTAGGGTAGAACTTCAATATTGTCTAGGGTAGAACTTCAATATTGTCTAGGGTAGAACTTCAACATTGTCTAGGGCAGAACTCCAATATTGTCTAGGGTAGAACTTCAATATTGTCTAGGGTAGAACTTCAATATTGTCTAGGGTAGAACTTCAACATTGTCTAGGGTAGAACTCCAATATTGTCTAGGGTAGAACTTCAATATTGTCTAGGGTAGAACTTCAATATTGTCTAGGGTAGAACTTCAATATTGTCTAGGGTAGAACTTCAATATTGTCTAGGGTAGAACTCCAACATTGTCTAGGGTAGAACTTCAATATTGTCTAGGGTAGAACTCCAACATTGTCTAGGGTAGAACTCCAATATTGTCTAGGGTAGAACTCCAATATTGTCTAGGGTAGAACTCCAACATTGTCTAGGGTAGAACTCCAATATTGTCTAGGGTAGAACTCCAATATTGTCTAGGGTAGAACTCCAATATTGTCTAGGGTAGAACTCCAATATTGTCTAGGGTAGAACTTCATTATTGTCTAGGGTAGAACTCCAACATTGTCTAGGGTAGAACTCCAATATTGTCTAGGGTAGAACTTCAATATTGTCTAGGGTAGAACTCCAACATTGTCTAGGGTAGAACTCCAATATTGTCTAGGGTAGAACTTCAATATTGTCTAGGGTAGAACTGCAACATTGTCTAGGGTAGAACTCCAACATTGTCTAGGGTAGAACTTCAATATTGTCTAGAGTAGAACTCCAATATTGTCTAGGGTAGAACTTCAATATTGTCTAGGGTAGAACTACAACATTGTCTAGGGTAGAACTCCAATATTGTCTAGGGTAGAACTTCAATATTGTCTAGGGTAGAACTCCAACATTGTCTAGGGTAGAACTCCAACATTGTCTAGGGTAGAACTTCAATATTGTCTATTGTAGAACTCCAATATTGTCTAGGGTAGAACTTCAATATTGTCTAGGGTAGAACTTCAATATTGTCTAGGGTAGAACTTCAATATTGTCTAGGTAGAACTTCAATATTGTCTAGGGTAGAACTCCAATATTGTCTAGGGTAGAACTCCAATATTGTCTAGGGTAGAACTTCAATATTGTCTAGGGTAGAACTTCAATATTGTCTAGGGTAGAACTTCAATATTGTCTAGGGTAGAACTTCAATATTGTCTAGGGTAGAACTCCAATATTGTCTAGGGTAGAACTCCAACATTGTCTAGGGTAGAACTCCAATATTGTCTACGGTAGAACTTCAATATTGTCTAGGGTAGAACTTCAATATTGTCTAGGGTAGAACTTCAATATTGTCTAGGGTAGAACTTCAATATTGTCTAGGGTAGAACTTCAATATTGTCTAGGGTAGAACTCCAATATTGTCTAGGGTAGAACTCCAATATTGTCTAGGGTAGAACTCCAATATTGTCTAGGGTAGAACTTCAATATTGTCTAGGGTAGAACTCCAATATTGTCTAGGGTAGAACTTCAATATTGTCTAGGGTAGAACTTCAATATTGTCTAGGGTAGAACTCCAATATTGTCTAGGGTAGAACTCCAATATTGTCTAGGGTAGAACTTCAACATTGTCTAGGGTAGAAAACCAATATTGTCTAGGGTAGAACTTCAATATTGTCTAGGGTAGAACTTCAATATTGTCTAGGGCAGAACTTCAATATTGTCTAAGGTAGAACTTCAATATTGTCTAGGGTAGAACTCCAATATTGTCTAGGGTAGAACTCCAATATTGTCTAGGGTAGAACTTCAACATTGTCTAGGGTAGAACTCCAATATTGTCTAGGGTAGAACTTCAATATTGTCTAGGGTAGAACTCCAATATTGTCTAGGGTAGAACTCCAATATTGTCTAGGGTAGAACTCCAATATTGTCTAGGGTAGAACTTCAATATTGTCTAGGGTAGAACTCCAATATTGTGTAGGGTAGAACTTCAATATTGTCTAGGGTAGAACTTCAATATTGTCTAGGGTAGAACTTCAATATTGTCTAGGGTAGAACTTCAATATTGTCTAGGGTAGAACTTCAATATTGTCTAGGGTAGAACTTCAATATTGTCTAGGGTAGAACTCCAATATTGTCTAGGGTAGAACTCCAATATTGTCTAGGGTAGAACTTCAACATTGTCTAGGGTAGAAAACCAATATTGTCTAGGGTAGAACTTCAATATTGTCTAGGGTAGAACTTCAATATTGTCTAGGGCAGAACTTCAATATTGTCTAGGGTAGAACTTCAATATTGTCTAGGGTAGAACTCCAATATTGTCTAGGGTAGAACTCCAATATTGTCTAGGGTAGAACTTCAACATTGTCTAGGGTAGAACTCCAATATTGTCTAGGGTAGAACTTCAATATTGTCTAGGGTAGAACTTCAATATTGTCTAGGGTAGAACTTCAACATTGTCTAGGGTAGAACTCCAATATTGTCTAGGGTAGAACTTCAATATTGTCTAGGGTAGAACTTCAATATTGTCTAGGGTAGATCTTCAACATTGTCTAGGGTAGAACTCCAATATTGTCTAGGGTAGAACTTCAATATTGTCTAGGGTAGAACTTCAATATTGTCTAGGGTAGAACTTCAATATTGTCTAGGGTAGAACTTCAATATTGTCTAGGGTAGAACTCCAATATTGTCTAGGGTAGAACTTCAATATTGTCTAGGGTAGAACTTCAATATTGTCTAGGGTAGAACTTCAACATTGTCTAGGGTAGAACTCCAATATTGTCTAGGGTAGAACTTCAATATTGTCTAGGGTAGAACTTCAATATTGTCTAGGGTAGAACTTCAATATTGTCTAGGGTAGAACTTCAACATTGTCTAGGGTAGAACTCCAATATTGTCTAGGGTAGAACTTCAATATTGTCTAGGGTAGAACTTCAATATTGTCTAGGGTAGAACTTCAACATTGTCTAGGGTAGAACTCCAATATTGTCTAGGGTAGAACTTCAATATTGTCTAGGGTAGAACTTCAATATTGTCTAGGGCAGAACTTCAATATTGTCTAGGGCAGAACTTCAATATTGTCTAGGGCAGAACTTCAATATTGTCTAGGGTAGAACTTCAATATTGTCTAGGGCAGAACTTCAATATTGTCTATGGTAGAACTTCAATATTGTCTAGGGTAGAACTTCAATATTGTCTAGGGCAGAACTTCAATATTGTCTAGGGTAGAACTTCAATATTGTCTAGGGTAGAACTTCAATATTGTCTAGGGTAGAACTTCAATATTGTCTAGGGCAGAACTTCATTATTGTCTAGGGTAGAACTTCAATATTGTCTAGGGTAGAACTTCAATATTGTCTAGGGTAGAACTTCAATATTGTCTAGGGTAGAACTCCAACATTGTCTAGGGTAGAACTCCAATATTGTCTAGGGTAGAACTCCAACATTGTCTAGGGTAGAACTCCAACATTGTCTAGGGTAGAACTCCAATATTGTCTAGGGTAGAACTCCAACATTGTCTAGGGTAGAACTCCAACATTGTCTAGGGTAGAACTCCAATATTGTCTAGGGTAGAACTCCAACATTGTCTAGGGTAGAACTCCAACATTGTCTAGGGTAGAACTCCAATATTGTCTAGGGTAGAACTCCAACATTGTCTAGGGTAGAACTCCAATATTGTCTAGGGTAGAACTCCAATATTGTCTAGGGTAGAACTCCAACATTGTCTAGGGTAGAACTCCAATATTGTCTAGGGTAGAACTCCAATATTGTCTAGGGTAGAACTCCAATATTGTCTAGGGTAGAACTCCAACATTGTCTAGGGTAGAACTCCAATATTGTCTAGGGTAGAACTCCAACATTGTCTAGGGTAGAACTCCAATATTGTCTAGGGTAGAACTCCAATATTGTCTAGGGTAGAACTCCAATATTGTCTAGGGTAGAACTCCAACATTGTCTAGGGTAGAACTCCAATATTGTCTAGGGTAGAACTCCAATATTGTCTAGGGTAGAACTCCAATATTGTCTAGGGTAGAACTCCAATATTGTCTAGGGTAGAACTCCAATATTGTCTAGGGTAGAACTCCAATATTGTCTAGGGTAGAACTTCAATATTGTCTAGGGTTGAACTTCAATATTGTCTAGGGCAGAACTTCAATATTGTCTAGGGTAGAACTCCAATATTGTCTAGGGTAGAACTTCAATATTGTCTAGGGTTGAACTCCAACAGCAACAAGGTTTTAGTACTGCTAATATAGTCTTCTTAACCAAAGATTCTTTATTAACTTTCTTTCTCTAGGAAAGTCAGACCTCTAGTAAAGTCTGTATGTTTAACAATAATAAAACTTAGACAGGATCTTCATATTTCTATGAACCATAATCTTAATAAAGAGCAATAAAATTATTGATCTTTCTCCTTTACATATAAAGGATACAATTATATATACATAGCTATTGTTACGACACCAGAGTTTACTGGGAAGACAAAATTCCCAGTACCAGAGTTAGGCAGTCAATGTGTGACATGAAGTAAGATAATATTTTCTTTGGATTTTTAACCCCGGAGGGTTAGCCACCCAGGATAATCCAAGAAAGTCAGTGCGTCATCGAGGACTGTCTAACTTATTTCCATTGGGGTCCTCAATCTTGTCCCCCAGGATGCCACTCACGCCAGTCGACTAAAACCCAGGTACCTATTTGCTGCTAGGTGAACAGGACAACAGGTTACCTGGAGGTTATTCCGGGGATCAACGCCCCCGCGGCCCGGTCCATGACCAGGCCTCCCGATGGATCAGGGCCTGATCAACTAGGTTGTTACTGCTGGGCTTACGCAGTCCAACGTACGAGCCACAGCCCGGCTGATCCGGCACTGACTTTAGGTATCTGTCCAGCTCTCTCTTGAAGGCAGCCAGGGGTTTATTGGCAATTCCCCTAATGCTTGATGGGAGGCTGTTGAACAGTTTTGGGCCCCGGACACTTATGGTGTTTTCTCTTAGTGTACCAATGGCGCCCCTACTTTTTATTGGCGGCATTTTGCATCGCCTGCCCAGTCTTTTACTTTCGTAGGGAGTGATTTCTGTGTGCAGATTTGGGACCATTCCTTCCAAGATTTTCCAAGTGTAGATTATGATATATCTCTCCATCCTGCGTTCCAACGAGTACAAGTCAAGTGCTTCCAAGCGTTCCCAGTAGTTAAGGTGCTTGACAGAACTTATACGTGCAGTAAAGGATCTCTGTACACTCTCTAGATCTGCAATTTCACCTGCTTTGAATGGAGATTTTAATGTACAGCAGTATTCCAGCCTAGAGAGAACAAGTGATTTGAAAAGGATCATCATGGGCTTGGCATCTCTCGTTTTGAAAGTTCTCATTATCCATCCTATCATTTTCTTTGCACGTGCGATCGTGGCACTGTTGTGATCCTTGAAAGTGAGATCCTCAGACATTACTACTCCCAGGTCCCTTACATTATTTTTCCGCTCTATTGTGTGGCCGGAGTCAGTAGTATACTCTGTTCTAGTTATTATCTCCTCCAGTTTTCCATAACGGAGTAGTTGGAATTTGTCCTCATTGAACATCATATTGTTTACCGTTGCCCACTGGAAAACTTTGTTAGGTGTAGGGAAATGCGCTGAAATGTTTCCGCCATCCGGCAATCGAACCCGTGCCCTTTGTGTGTGAAGCGGGAGTTCTAGCCACCAGGCCTCCCGGTACTTGCCAACATAACCCTTTTCAGTGTCTTCGCCGAGGCATTAAATTCACATTATCCAGACAGGAAGATTTATCGATAATGCCTTACAAGGGCAGTGCATGTGAGGAGTGAACTCTCAGAAATTAGAGATGAGATTAAGAGTGAGAGTACAACGTAGAGTACTACTCTGAGTGAGTGTTGTGAACCTACTCAGAGTGTTGTGAACCTACTCAGAGTGTTGTGAACCTACTCTGAGTGTTGTGAACCTACTCAGAGTGTTGTGAACCTACTCAGAGTGTTGTGAACCTACTCTGAGTGTTGTGAACCTACTGACTGTACCAGTAAGTAGTAAGCAGACGTCAGGTTGGATCTGGTGACTTAGCGGGAGACAGACTAGTCCCTGAGCCAGTAACTGGCGCTCTAACTAGTACTGGATCGTATGTTCTGGCTTCACCAGCGACACTAAACTCAATGTCCATTACAGAAACAAGTCAAACTATATACAAAGAAATATTTCAAGGAGCAGGATGTGAGACTGAAACAGTAGGAGATGATGCAAATGAAGAGAAAACTCTGAGCAGTGTGGTGAGAGATCCATACTGTCTTAACTAAGACAAAGGTTGGCTTCTCCTGGCACCTTGCGGCTCCCGCTGCCACACTCTCTCCTGGCACTTCGCAGTGCCCGCTGCCACACTCTGTCCTGGCACTTCGCAGTGCCCGCTGCCACACTCTCTCCTGGCACTTCGCAGTGCCCGCTGCCACACTCTCTGAGAACAAGGAACAGTACAATTATTAGACAAGTTTTAAGTAATGAACAGAGAACGACAGTCTAACACATAAACTCCAGACATAAATAATCTTCGATTTCAGAAGATACTGCAAAATATGTATCCGGCAACATGCTACAAAATTATGTATCCAGCAACATGCTACAAAATTATGTATCCAGCAACATGCTACAAAATCCCATTAGGAATCGAGTACAAGATACAGTGTTGTGCAGACGTTGACGTCAACATGACACATGACAAGGTTAATAATGAAGGTGGAACAGCCAGCCAGAGTCCACATTACATCTAAGATATATCATAAACTCCTTTATACTGAATGACGTTATGAATTAAATTATATCTTGGATGAGGCAACGAACTGAGAGAAGCTGAAGGACGTTCCTGGAGACGTGTGATTGTAACCACAACGAATTGTGACATGTAATGTTGTGAAGACGTGTTGGTAACATGTGGAAAGACAGGTCGTACGAGAGTGTAAGAGTTCTTACGATAGAGACGAGTATTTCATAATGAGAAATTTCAGGATCCATCTAAAATATGTGTAAGAACGTGTAATATTATATATCTGTTAAACCTGCACAACCAAGACACGTACGAAGGGGTGAAGGCACCTAAACTCTTGGCACTATGGCAAGCATAATGGCACCAGATGGTGGTGCCAGACCATCATGGTCAGAGAGAATCATTGATATGAGAGTCGTGCAGAAAGTAGCGTAGCAGCCGGGTACTTACCTCCTCCTGGAGAGACGATACTTGTTGAGTGAACAAGGAACAACAAAAACATTAACTGCCAAGGAACACGAGGGCCAGGCACACCACACCTGCCAGTGCCACTACTGCCAACTGTCTAACACCAACATGGCAGGCAACATACCTCATGTTCATGATGAACGACACTCCAGCGAGCAATCAGCTCTTAGTTGTTAAGCTCCGTAGTTATGAACAATTACCTAAAGCTGAAACTATGAGTGACTTGCAAAGAGAGAGAGAGAGAGGCAGCAGTGCCACAGCTGCTGCTCAGGCACGGAGAGAGAGAGGCAGCAGTGCCACAGCTGCTGCTCAGGCACGGATAGAGAGAGAGAGAGAGAGAGGGAGAGAGAGAGAGGCAGCAGTGCCACAGCTGCTGCTCAGACACGGATAGAGAGAGGCAGCAGTGCCACAGCTGCTGCTCAGGCACGGATAGAGAGAGAGAGAGAGAGAGAGAGAGAGAGAGAGAGGCAGCAGTGCCACAGCTGCTGCTCAGGCACGGATAGAGAGAGGCAGCAGTGCCACAGCTGCTGCTCAGGCACGGATAGAGAGAGGCAGCAGTGCCACAGCTGCTGCTCAGGCACGGATAGAGAGAGGCAGCAGTGCCACAGCTGCTGCTCAGGCACGGATAGAGAGAGGCAGCAGTGCCACAGCTGCTGCTCAGGCACGGATAGAGAGAGGCAGCAGTGCCACAGCTGCTGCTCAGGCACGGAGAGAGAGAGAGAGAGAGAGAGAGAGAGAGACAGTAGTGTCACAGCTGCTGCTCAGGCACGGAGAGAGAGAGGCAGCAGTGCCACAGCTGCTGCTCAGGCACGGAGAGAGAGAGAGAGAGAGAGAGAGAGAGAGAGAGAGAGAGAGAGAGAGAGAGAGAGAGAGAGAGAGAGAGAGAGAGAGAGAGAGAGAGAGAGAGAGAGAGAGGCAGTAGTGTCACAGCTGCTGCTCAGGTACGGAGAGAGAGAGAGAGAGAGAGAGAGAGAGAGAGGCAGTAGTGTCACAGCTGCTGCTCAGGCACGGAGAGAGAGAGAGAGAGAGAGAGAGAGAGAGAGAGAGAGAGAGAGGCAGTAGTGTCACAGCTGCTGCTCAGGTACGGAGAGAGAGAGAGGCAGCAGTGTCACAGCTGCTGCTCAGGCACGGAGAGAGAGAGAGAGAGAGAGAGAGAGAGAGAGAGAGAGAGAGAGAGAGAGAGGCAGTAGTGTCACAGCTGCTGCTCAGGTACGGAGAGAGAGAGAGGCAGCAGTGTCACAGCTGCTGCTCAGGCACGGAGAGAGAGAGAGAGAGAGAGAGAGAGAGAGAGAGAGAGAGAGAGAGAGAGAGAGAGAGAGAGGAGAGAGAGAGAGAGAGAGAGAGAGAGAGAGAGAGAGAGGCAGCAGTGTCACAGCTGCTGCTCAGGCACGGAGAGAGAGAGAGAGAGAGAGAGAGAGAGAGAGAGAGAGAGAGAGAGAGAGAGAGAGAGAGAGAGAGAGAGAGAGAGAGAGAGAGGCAGCAGTGTCACAGCTGCTGCTCAGGCACGGAGAGAGAGAGAGAGAGAGAGAGAGAGAGAGAGAGAGAGAGAGAGAGAGAGAGAGAGAGAGAGAGAGGCAGCAGTGTCACAGCTGCTGCTCAGGCACGGAGTCACCCTTGTTGCAGTGTCCCATCTCTAGAACATCCTGTCTCTGTCCACCTTGTCCATTCCTCTCAGTATTTTATATGTCGTTATCATGTCCCCCCTATCTCTCCTGTCCTCCAGTGTCGTCAGGTCGATTTCCCTTAACCTCTCTCCTTAGCTCCGGGACTAGTCTCGTTGCAAACCTTTGCACTATCTCTAATTTCCGTACATGCTTGGCTAGGTTCCAGACCTAGCCGAGGTTCGAAACTGGTGCTTCATACTTCAATATAGACCTGACATACACGGTGTACAGGGTCCGGAACGATTCCTTATTGAGATGTAGGAATGCTATTTTGAGGTTTGCTAGGCGCCCATATGCTGCTGCAGTTATTTGGTTAATGTGCGCCTCAGGAGATGTGCTCAGTGTTATACTCACCACAAGATCCTTTTCCTTGAGTGAGATTTGTAGTCTTTGGCTCCCCAGACTGTACTCCGTCTGCGGTCTTCTTTGCCCTTCTACAATCTTCATGACTTTGCACTTGGTGGGGTTGAACTCCAGAAGCCAGTTTTTGGACCAGGCCTACAGCCTGTCAGATCCCTTTGTAGTTCTGTCTGGTTCTCGTCCGAGTAAATTCTATTCTTCAACTTCACATCATCTGCAAACAGGGACACCTCGGAGTCTATTCCTTCCGTCATGTCGTTCACACATATCAGAAACAGCACTGGTCCTAGGACTGACCCCTGTGGAACCCCGCTCGTCACAGGCGCACACTCTGACACTTCGTCACGTTCCATGACTCTGTGATGTCTTCCCGACAGGTATTCTCTGATCCATTGCAGCACTTTCCCTGTTATACCTGCCTTTTCCTCCAGCTTTTGCACTAATTCCATGTGTGGAACTGTATCAAAAGCTTTCTTACAGTCCAAAAAATCGCAATCTACCCACCGCTCTCTCTCTTGTCTTACCACTGTTACCCTATCATAGAACTCCAGTAGGTTTATGACGCAAGATTTCCAATCCCTGAAACCGTGTTAGTTGTTGTTGATAAGCTCATTCCTTTCTAGGTGCTTCATCACTCTTTTCCTGGTAATATTCTCTATGACTTTGTATACTATACATGTCCGTATATATTATACATCTGCTGCCGTCCATACTTCAGGTAGCTGCTATGTTTCCATGTGTTGAAGATTGTTGTTAGTGGCACGCATAGCTCTCCTTCTCTCAGAACCCACACCAAGATGTTATCTGGCCCCATTGCCTTTGAAGTATCTGGCTCGCTCAGTAGCCTCTTCACTTCTTCCTCGGTTGTATGTATTGTGTCCAACACTTGATGGTGTACCCCACCTCTCCGTCTTTCTGGAGGCCCTTCTGTCTCCTCTGTGAACACTTCTTTGAATCTCATGTTGAGTGCCTCACATCTCCGTCGTTTCTAGTGTGTGTGTACTCACCTAATTGTGGTTACAGGGGTCGAGACTCAGCTCCTGGCCCCGCCTGTGTGTGTGTGTGTGTGTGTGTGTGTGTGTGTGTGTGTGTGTGTGTGTGTGTGTGTGTTTATGTGTGTGTTGTTGAGGCGTGTGGTATTGCCTGCAGCAATAGTTGAAGTGTGTGATGTTGCCTACTTCAGTGGATAGTGTGTGTGTTGTTGCTTGCATCAATTATCGTGTGACCTGCATCAATTGTTGTGGTGTGTGGTGTTCCTTGCATTAAAGGTTGCTGTGTGTGATGTTGCATGCATACATAGTTGATGTGTGTGGTGTTGCTTGCATCAATAGGTGATATGTATGACCAAACCCTACCACGGGGGGATTGAACCCGCGGTCAGAGAGTCTCAAAACTCCAGACTGTCTGGAGTTTTGAGACTCTCTGACCGCGGGTTCAATCCCGCCCGTGGTCTGTTTTGTTTGCAATCGTGTCATTACGATTTCGTGAGTCGTGATATGCATGGGTTGCCTACATTAATGGTTGAGGTGTATGGTGTTTCCTGCATCAGTAGTTGGGCTTTGTAGTATTGCCTGTTTCGATTGTTTGGTTTGTAGTGTTGCCTGCATCAATGGCCGACATGTAAGGTGTTGCTTGCATCAATGGCCGACATATGAGGTGTTGCCTGCATCAATGGCCTACATATGAGGTGTTGCCTGCATCTCTGGTTGAGGTATGTGATGTTGATTATTACAACTCAGGAGTCCTAAAGGCCTGTTATCCTGGGTGTAAAGGGAGCAAAATAAACACAGCAGAAAAACTTTTGACTTATATTATCCTTCACCAATTAGAACAGAAGTATGTACACTACATACACTATGTACAGCAAAAGGTATTAGTGCACTCCACGGTAAGCAAGGCAGAATAGAAGCCACAAGACAGCAGACCGTGCTTCAACCAGCTCTAGAATGGGAATGACAAGGGCAGACAGGAGAGTGGTACCCACATAACCTCTGCGATTGCCAAAACCATCTTCTTATTGGCTGGAACCTGGTTACTGGTTGAACGACGGGGCCCCATCGTCAACCCTCAGTCCCCTGGTTTGCTGGTTGGGGGAGATAGCCTGTAAATGAGGGTGCGTACGTGCGCCGAATAAAGGTTACGTACTCTTTGCATGCCACACCCCCACCCCGAGAAGGCTCAGGATTAGGCTCCCACCTCCCAGTGGTAACCGTGCCGCCATGGCACAAAATAAGGGGACCGCTTTTCCTCTCAACCATCCAACTCTTAGACAGAGCTCAGGTTTTCTGGTGACAAAAAGCCAAACCCTAAACTTAGAGCGAGACAGCAGACAGTTGGGCTAGCTTAGGTCCAAGACACGGGCGGACGGTAGCCCGCATCCCCACACTAAAAAAAAAACCCACTCCAGGGGATAAAAGAAAGAGCTTGGAAGGGGTTACCACAAGTAACCTAACACATCCTAACCTAATATATAATTATTATAAATAATATTGTTAGACTCTAGATAAAGAGTTTGCCAACATATTTTCTTTGCCGGCAATATGTAAAATTCTGAGAGAGTAGGGTTGCAGTCGTAGACTCCATCTCATGAGCCTTGTGTTGTGGTTCTTCATGGCTTGAAGATATGCTAGAGGATTGTGATCACTGTAGACAGTGACCACCTGCGAAGTCTGGCCCACGTAAACATCAAAGTGCTCCAAAGCCAGTACCAGCGCGAGGGTTTCTTTTTCAATGGTAGAGTAAGCCTTCTGATGCGGCTGGAACTTGGCAGAGAAGAAGGCTACAGGATGCAACTCCTTGACCCCGTTTTGCAACAGTACTGCCCCAACCCCAGACTCACAAGCATCAACCTGTAATGAGAAAGGTTTGGAGAAGTCTGGAGACAAAAGAATGGGTGCAATACACAATAACCTTTTTGCTTTGTCAAACGCATCCTGAGCAACTGAAGTCCAAATAAAGGGAACTTTGTGACTGGTAAGAGAGGTAAGAGGGACTACAATATCTGAGAAATTATTACAAAATCTTCTGTAAAATCCTATCATGCCTAAGAAACGTTGAAGAGATTTCCTATCATGTGGAACTGGATAATCTTTAATGGCAAGAACTTTAGCAAGTTTAGGAACAACTTTACCACTACCTACTTCATGGCCTAGAAAAGTAACAGTCGCCTGGCCAAAGGAAGATTTAGATAAATTAACAGTTAAATGGGAACTCTGAAAGGACTCAAAAAGAGTCTTAAGTCTAAATAGGTGTTGATCCCAAGTATCAGACACCATAACAATATCATCCAGGTATGCTGCCGTGCCTTCAAGTCCTTTAATAACCTGATGGATAAGTTTCTGGAATGAAGAGGGGGAGTTTCTCATTCCGAAGGGGGTAACTGTATATTGATAATGACCTCCTGGAATTACGAAGGCAGAGATTTCCTTCGCCTTATCCGTCAAAGGTACCTGATAGTAACCTTTAAGGAGATCTAACTTGGACACAAAAGTAGCCTTACCCACAAAGTCGATTACGTCATCCAGATGAGGAAGAGGGTAAGCATCTGTGATTGTGACCTCATTCACCTTACGGTAGTCTGTACACATACGAAAACTTCCATCAACTTTTTTAACAAGGATGCACGGTGAAGCCCTTGGACTAGATGACTCCTCCACTAAACCATGCTTTAACAGAAATTCTACTTCCTGCTGAAGTAGCCTCTGCTTTTCAGGATTAGCTCTGTAGGGGGAGAGTTTAATAGGTTTAGAGTTTCCCACATCTACATCATGATAACCTAACGTACATTTTTTTTCGGCATATCCGAAAAAATATCAGGATATGACTGTAGAAACGCAGTTAAACTTGTTGCTTGAGTTTCAGATAGCCCCACCATTAAAGGGCTAGGGTCCTTGAGGAGGACAGAGTTTGGAAGTTTGACATTAATTTCAGAAATAGAGTGCAAAGAGTCAGAGTCGTCCTCAGAGGAAGAGGACAGAGTCATTACTGGGACTTTATCTGGTGTATGAAAAGATTTTAATTGATTAATGTGGTAAGTTTTAGTTTTTGAGGTCTTATCAAAGGGAGCTACCACATAATTTACATCAGATAATTTACTTACAATTTGCATAAGTCCCGTAAATCTAGCTTGCAAGGTGTGGCCAGGCATAGGTTCCTGCACCAACACCTTGTCTCCTGGATGGAAGGAGCAGAATTGTGCATTTCTGTCATACCTCTGTTTCATCTTATTTTGAGCTGCCTTTAGGTTAGCCTTGGCTAGCTGACGTGCCACCTGCAACCTTGAAGACGGGTTGTAAAGTGTAGAGCTAACGTCTTCTCCCATCCATCCTTCTTTGAGCACCCGAAGAGGACCTCGTACATTGTGCCCAAAGATCAGCTCAAACGGTCTATATCCGGTAGACTCCTGCACAGTTTCTCGCACTGAGAATAGCAACAAAGGTAGTGATTCATCCCAGTCTGTAGGAAAATGCATGCAAAAAGTTTTCATCACGGTTTTTAACATCTGATGGAATCTTTCCAAGGCGCCTTGGGACTGAGGATGATAGGCAGTGGATAAGTTGTGGATTATCCCTAACCTAGTTAATACTTCTCTAAATGCTTTGGCAGTGAAGTTAGTACCTTGATCACTTTAAATAGTTTTAGGAATGCCAAAACAAGAAATAAATCTGGTTAAAGCTTTGAGAATAGCTTTAGTATTAATACTGCACATGGGAATTGCTTCTTGATATCTAGTTGCTCTATCCGTAAAGGTAAATAAATATTGATTTCCAGACTTTGACCTAGGTAGTGGACCTACACAATCTATAATTAAATCTGCAAAAGGTTCTCCATCAGCAGGTATACGTTGGAGAGGTGCAGGTTTAATTGAATGTCCAGGTTTCCTTACTTGCTGACATTCTCGGCAACACCGGATATGATTCTTCATATCCTGCTTTAATTTTGGCCAATAAAATTCTTTTGTGATCCTATATAATGTTTTAGTAATTCCTAAGTGACCTCCTAATGAAGTATTATGAGCTATATTCAATATTTGAGGTCTAAACTTTGTTGGAACTACTAACCTGTCAGACAATTGCCGGCCCTCTATCCCCTTACCAGTCTCAGTGCAGATCAAATAGTTGTTTTTAAGTTTATACTTGACCGGATGATCCAAAGAGGATTTACCCATGGCTGCCTGAAAAGCGAAATTTAAAGAAGGGTCCTTTCGTTGTTCCTCCTGGAAGGACAGTCCCTCAGGCATGGAAAGAGAGATTTCTGGCAATCCTGCAACCTTGGAATAGGAAGGCTTGATCTGGGTCTGTTCACTTGATCTATGAGGCCCTGGCCAGTTTTCCTCGTAAAACAAAGTGGCTATTCCGAGATCGGAGTCGTCCAAGGATAGGTCAACATTCTCGCCAGACAACCCTTGGGATGTTGCCCGAGTTATGGCCAACACCGGAGAAGAATTAATCATTATGGGTTCAGGACATACACTAGCAGTGGTAATGTTATTACCCAGTAATAACATGGCATCTTTTATGGGGAATCCCTCGGATACACCCACAGTCAAGTACCCAGTGTAATATTTGCACTGTACATAAATTTTATGCAAAGGGACAGAATGTAGCTCCTCCAAATGCTTCCAATAAAACAGAGGAATTCAAGGAAGTGTTCTTTGAAAGGGGTAATATTCCCTCTCTTATAAGTGAGCAATATGCTCCAGTATCTCTAAAGGTTTTGACTTCAGTTGTTTCGGAGTTTTCCTGAAGGGAAATAAGGCTCTTACACTAATAAGGGGCCATCCCTTTTTCTACTTCTTTCAGGGACATGTTACTAGGGATATTAGAGATTTTTCCCAATGGGTTGGGGTTTATGGGGGCAGTTGGGACGGATGTGACCTACTGTATTGCACAGGTAGCAGACGACAGGTTTTCCCTTAACTCCCTGCTGACGTTGCAACTGGTGTTGCTCTGGCTGGTGTCTTTCTGAATACTGTTGTCGAGTTGCACCATGTTGAGTAGTTTGTCTCTCACCAGGTGGACCATAAGTTGAGAAGCGTGGCTCACCAGGTGACTTAGTTGGCTGACGTAGACGTTCTCCCTCCGGCTGGCACTTCATCCTCTAAGGTTGACGATTTCTGCTCATGCCAGGCTGTTGAAAAGAGAGATGGGACCGCTTGGACAAGGAGCAGTTAGTTTCTAAGGTATCAGTCAACCTGACCGCCTCCAATGCAGTGGTTAAGTCACGATCCTGCAGAAAGACTCGAACCTCTGGTCCCACAGATTCCAGCAGGTTATCAATCAGAATAAGCTGCACGAGATCATCAAAGGTAGCAATACCACTTGCTTTATACCAGCTGGTAAAAGGTTTGGTCTGCTGTCGCACAAAATCAACCAGGGATTGACCAAGCTGTCGTCTGTTTACTTCAATTTTTTTCCGATACTTAGCTGGGATACAAGTATATGCTCTCAAAACTGTGGTCTTCACCAAGTTATAATCGGAAAATTCAACGTCATTTAACACTGACGTAAATTCCTGTGCCTTACCAAACAATCCTGTGTGAACCAACGATGCCCAGTGCTGTTCCGGCCACCTCAAGGCTCGAGCCTGATTTTCGAAGCTTTCGAAAAATTGTTCGGGTTCGGCCTCATTGAAGCGGGGAACAAGCTGTACTGCTTTCTGTAAACTAAACTCATTTACAGAATGCAAAAACTGCCTCCTTTCTTTTTCCCTATCAAACTCTTCTTTTGCAAATGCTCTCTGTTCCCTAGCCTGCTCAAGATTGGTTTTTGCCAGCTCAAGTGACAACGCCGCTGATTCACCTTGAGACAACCCTGCTGCACTAGACTGACGATTTTGCTCCGTTGATGTATCATCTTCCTCCTGCGAGAACATAGGAGTTTTGTTCCTGGCTCCCGTAGAGGGAGGAGTCTGATGTGCCATCTCTTCCCGAAGTTTGTCGGTGATCAGTGAACGCAGTTGCGCAGCTGTGAGAGTGCGTTTGTAATCAATGCCAATGGAACGAGCAATTTGCCAACAACGCTGTAGGGACAATTTAGGTAGGTTAAACAAAGTATATGCCGACACCAGACGTCTGACTCGTCTAGGTGGCATACCCTAATGCATAAGTTATTTGCTATGCACAGTACAATTGCAGAATACCCCAACGTAACACGTTATTTGCAGAACACGATTAGCTATGCACAGTACGATTGCAGAATATGCATACACTTACAAGGTGGATACGCAGTAGCCAAGCTGACTGGAAAATCTTCACACCGAACAAGCTAGTAGCGAGCTGTTGAACGATCATACAATAACAAGGCTGACCACAGCAAAGCAACTGACACACAAAGTTTGTAAAGCGTTGGCAAAGCTAATGCAATGCCAGACAGCAAGCTACACAATGTTCCTGCTTCCAGCTTCGCCCTAGGCTCAACCCTTTCTCTAAGTCCAGCTCCAGCTCCCGGTCAGGCCCCCATATAACAACCCAGGAATCCCAAAGGCCTGTTATCCTGGGTGTAAAGGGAACAAAATAAACACAGCAGAAAAACTCTTGACTTATATTATCCTTCACCAACTAGAACAGAAGTATGTACACTATATTCACTATGTACAGCGATAGGTATTAGTGCACTCCACAGTAAGCAAGGCAGAATAGAAGCCACTAGAGAGCAGACCGTGCTTCAACCAGCTATAGAATGGGAATGACAAGGGCAGACAGGAGAGTGGTACCCACATAACCTCTGCGATTGCCAAAACCATCTTCTCATTGGCTGGAACCTGGGTACTTGTTGAACGACGGGGCCCCATCGTCAACCCTCAGTCCCCTGGTTCGCTGGTTGGGGGAGATAACCTGTAAATGAGGGTGTGTACGTGCACCGAATAAAGGTTACGTACTCTTTGCATGCCACATTGATTGAGATGTTAGGAGTTGCCTACATCATTTGCGTTGTTGCCAGCTTCTATGGTTGATGTGTGTGTTGTTTTTTGCATCAATGATTGAGATTTGTGGCATTGCCTGCATCACTGATGACGTGTGGTGTTGCCTGCACCAGTGATTATCGTTCGTGCTGTTACCTGCATCAATGGTTAAGGTGTGTTGAGAAATGGCATTACCAGCTAAGTTTAAAGGGAAACTTAACTTAGAAAGACAGCTCATCGCCTGCACAGCCGCCCCTGCAGACGAGGTCTTGAGAAGCTGTCGAAGTCATCTCTCAACGGGCTGTAAAGATTTATAATTTGTAAGATTATAAATTACCCCTAGGGGGTGTTATGTCAGCATGTTTTATTCACTGATGGCTGACAAACTTACTTGTGTGGACTCAAAAGTCAAACTCCTTGCGACTCAAGAACTGCGCAGTCCCCCGTACTACAAGAAATTCGTAACCTACCTTGCTCTTGTAGCGTGAGCTATGGTGTTCTTCACACCTTTGACAGATATCGGTGACTTGATAGAAGCTGAAGTGTCCTTGGATGTCCACGTCTTCCATAGTCTAGGAATACACACACTGGTACACTTTGTTCCACAAGATTTATCTTTATTGTTCACAATCTTATCACTAAAGAAGCTGATCACACTTCTCTTAAGTGTTTTATTGTGTTTTATGAGACACTTTGTTCACACTAACGCACAGATCGTTCTTTGTTGGTTATCCTGGCGTCAGTGTCACTCTCAGTAGAGTCAAAAGTAATCTGAAGACGCCACAGCACCCCACGCTGTTACTGCCCCCAGCACAAAGGAAAAGCTGACATAGTACCTTTGCTTCCTTGCCACTTCCTCGATGAAGCAAAGCAGAATGTTTAAATCTTGCTGTCTTAAGCATAGACAACAATGTCCACTATCTTTACTATGGTAATAAAGTGGGAGCAGGATTTTCCTTAATTGTCCTGCTAAGGTAAGAGATGTACTGTCTCTTATTAACATAAACTCTGCAACACTGGACCGCACGGAGCGGCGGTCGCTTGACCACAGGTCGTATACTGGTACTGCATCTGGGATCAATTACTTGCTGTAGTAGTAAACAAGATATTTGCCCCTTCTGAGAGGGCTGGGCCCCTCAGGGCTGAAAGGGGCTGAAGGGGCTGATACCCCCCTCCTGGAGAAAATTTCTCCACAAGGTGTACTGTGTTTCCTGCATGTGACTGAGGTGTGTAGTGTTGCCTGTATCAATGGTTGAGGTGTGTGGTGTTACCTGCATCAGTGATTGAGGTGTGTTGTATTGTTATATCAACGGTTTAGCCATGGTGTTGCTTGCATCAATGACTGAAGTGCCTGTAGTGTTTCCTGTATCAGTGGCTGTGGTGTGTGTGGTATTGCCTACATCAGTGACTGAGGTGTGTGATGTTGCCTGCATCAGTGATTGAGGTGTGTTGTATTGTTATATCAACGGTTTAGCCATGGTGTTGCTTGCATCAATGACTGAAGTGCCTGTAGTGTTTCCTGTATCAGTGGTTGAGGTGTGTGTGGTGTTTCTTGATTTGTGGGTTGTTGCCTGCATCACTGATAGAACTGTGTTGTTGCCTGCAGCTATGGTTGATGTGTGTGGTGTTGCCTGCATTAGTGGCTGAGAATAGTGGTGTTGCCTGCATGTATTGTTGATGGGTCTGGTGTTGCCTGTATCAGTGGCTGAGAAGTCTGGTGTTACCTACATCATAGACTCTGGTGTGTGGTGTTGCTTGCATCAATGGTTGAGGCATGTAGTGTTTCCTGCACCATTGATTGAGGTGTGCGGTGTTTCCTGCACCATTGATTGAGGTGTGCGGTGTTTCCTGCACGAGTGGTTGACGTGTGCGGCGTTGCCTGCACCAGTGGCTTAGATGTGTGTTATTGCTCGCATCAGTGGTTGGGTGTGCGGCGTTGCCTGCACCAGTGGCTTAGATGTGTGTTGTTGCTCGCATCAGTGGTTGGGTGTGCGGCGTTGCCTGCACCAGTGGCTTAGATGTGTGTTGTTGCTCGCATCAGTGGTTGGGTGTGCGGCGCTGCCTGCACCAGTGGCTTAGATGTGTATTGTTGCTTGCATCAATGGTTGAGGTGTATGGTCTTGCATGTAAAAGTGGCTGAGAAGTGTGGTGTTGGCTGTGTCAGTAACTGAGGAACGTGGTGTTGGCTGTGTCAGTAACTGAGGACCATGGTGTTGCCTGTGTCAGTAACTGAGGAACGTGGTGTTGGCTGTGTCAGTAACTGAGGACCATGGTGTTGCCTGTGTCAGTAACTGAGGAATGTGGTGTTGCCTGTGTCAGTAATTGAGGAACGTGGTGTTGGCTGTGTCAGTAACTGAGGACCATGGTGTTGCCTGTGTCAGTAACTGAGGACCGTGGTGTTGCCTGTGTCAGTAACTGAGGAACGTGGTGTTGGCTGTGTCAGTAATTGAGGAACGTGGTGTTGGCTGTGTCAGTAACTGAGGAACGTGGTGTTGCCTGTGTCAGTAACTGAGGAACGTGGTGTTGGCTGTGTCAGTAATTGAGGAACGTGGTGTTAGCTGTGTCAGTAACTGAGGAACGTGGTGTTGCCTGTGTCAGTAACTGAGGACCGTGGTGTTGCCTGTGTCAGTAACTGAGGAACGTGGTGTTGGCTGTGTCAGTAATTGAGGAACGTGGTGTTGGCTGTGTCAGTAACTGAGAAACGTGGTGTTGCCTGTGTCAGTAACTGAGGACCGTGGTGTTGGCTGTGTCAGTAACTGAGGACCGTGGTGTTGCCTGTGTCAGTAACTGAGGAACGTGGTGTTGGCTGTGTCAGTAATTGAGGAACGTGGTGTTGGCTGTGTCAGTAACTGAGGAACGTGGTGTTGGCTGTGTCAGTAACTGAGGAACGTGGTGTTGGCTGTGTCAGTAATTGAGGAACGTGGTGTTGCCTGTGTCAGTAATTGAGGAACGTGGTGTTGGCTGTGTCAGTAATTGAGGAACGTGGTGTTGGCTGTGTCAGTAACTGAGGAACGTGGTGTTGGCTGTGTCAGTAACTGAGGAACGTGGTGTTGGCTGTGTCAGTAACTGAGGAACGTGGTGTTGGCTGTGTCAGTAACTGAGAACCGTGGTGTTGCCTGTGTCAGTAACTGAGGACCATGGTGTTAGCTGTGTCAGTAACTGAGGACCATTATGTTGGCTGTGTCAGTAACTGAGGACCATGGTGTTGGCTGTGTCAGTAACTGAGGACCATGGTGTTGGCTGTGTCAGTAACTGAGGACCATGGTGTTGGCTGTGTCAGTAACTGAGGACCATGGTGTTGGCTGTGTCAGTAACTGAGGACCGTGGTGTTGGCTGTCAGTAACTGAGGACCGTGGTGTTGGCTGTGTCAATAACTGAGGACCGTGGTGTTGCCTGTGTCAGTAACTGAGGACCGTGGTGTTGGCTGTGTCAGTAACTGAGGACCATGGTGTTGCCTGTGTCAGTAACTGAGGAACGCGGTGTTGCCTGTGTCAGTAACTGAGGACCGTGGTGTTGCCTGTGTCAGTAATTGAGAACCGTGGTGTTGCCTGTGTCAGTAACTGAGGAACGCGGTGTTGCCTGTGTCAGTAACTGAGGACCGTGGTGTTGGCTGTGTCAGTAACTGAGGACCGTGGTGTTGGCTGTGTCAGTAACTGAGGACCGTGGTGTTTGCTGTGTCAGTAACTGAGGACCGTGGTGTTGGCTGTGTCAGTAACTGAGGAACGAGGTGTTGGCTGTGTCAGTAGCTGAGGACCATGGTGTTGGTTGTGTCAGTAACTGAGGACCGTGGTGTTGGCTGTGTCAGTAACTGAGGAACGAGATGTTGGCTGTGTCAGTAAGTGAGGACCGTGGTGTTGGCTGTGTCAGTAACTGAGGAACGTGGTGTTGGCTGTGTCAGTAACTGAGGACCGTGGTGTTGCCTGTGTCAGTAACTGAGGACCGTGGTGTTGGCTCTGTCAGTAACTGAGGAACGTGGTGTTGGCTGTGTCAGTAACTGAGGACAGTGGTGTTTGCTGGGTCAGTAACTGAGGACCGTGGTGTTGGCTGTGTCAGTAACTGAGGAACGTGGTGTTTGCTGTGTCAGTAACTGAGGACCCTGGTGTTGGCTGTGTCAGTAACTGAGGAACGAGGTGTTGGCTGTGTCAATAACTGAGGACCGTGGTGTTTGCTGTGTCAGTAACTGAGGAACGTGGTGTTGGCTGTGTCAGTAACTGACGACCATGGTGTTGTCTGTGTCAGTAACTGAGGAACGTGGTGTTGCCTGTGTCAGTAACTGAGGACCGTGGTGTTGGCTGTGTCAGTAACTGAGGACCATGGCGTTGGCTGTGTCAGTAACTGAGGACCATGGTGTTGGCTGTGTCAGTAACTGAGGACCATGGTGTTGGGTGTGTCAGTAACTGAGGAACGTGGTGTTGCCTGCGTCAGTAACTGAGGAACGTGGTGTTTGCTGTGTCAGTAACTGAGGACCGTGGTGTAGGCTGTGTCAGTAACTGAGGACCATGGTGTTTCCTGTGTCAGTAACTGAGGAACGTGGTGTTGGCTGTGTCAGTAACTGAGGAACGTGGTGTTGGCTGTGTCAGTAACTGAGGACCATGGTGTTGGCTGTGTCAGTAACTGAGGAACGTGGTGTTGGCTGTGTCAGTAACTGAGGACCATGGTGTTGGCTGTGTCAGTAACTGAGGACCGTGGTGTTGCCTGTGTCAGTAACTGAGGAACGTGGTGTTAGCTGTGTCAGTAACTGAGGAACGTGGTGTTGCCTGTGTCAGTAACTGAGGAACGTGGTGTTTGCTGTGTCAGTAACTGAGGAACGAGGTGTTGCCTGTGTCAGTAACTGAGGAACGTGTTGTTGCCTGTGTCAGTAACTGAGGAACGTGGTGTTGGCTGTGTCAGTAACTGAGGAACGAGGTGTTGCCTGTGTCAGTAACTGAGGAATGTGGTGTTGCCTGTGTCAGTAACTGAGGAACGTGGTGTTGCCTGTGTCAGTAACTGAGGAACGAGGTGTTGCCTGTGTCAGTAACTGAGGAACGTGATGTTGGCTCTGTCAGTAACTGAGGAACGTGGTGTTGGCTGTGTCAGTAACTGAGGACCGTGGTGTTGGCTGTGTCAGTAACTGAAGACCGTGGTGTTGGCTGTGTCAGTAACTGAGGACCATGGTGTTGGCTGTGTCAGTAACTGAGGACCATGGTGTTGGCTGTGTCAGTAACTGAGGACCACGGTGTTGGCTGTGTCAGTAACTGAGGAACGTGGTGTTGGCTGTGTCAGTAACTGAGGACCATGGTGTTGGCTGTGTCAGTAACTGAGGACCGTGGTGTTGCCTGTGTCAGTAACTGAGGAACGTGGTGTTGGCTGTGTCAGTAATTGAGGAACGTGGTGTTAGCTGTGTCAGTAACTGAGGAACGTGGTGTTGCCTGTGTCAGTAACTGAGGAACGTGGTGTTGCCTGTGTCAGTAACTGAGGACCGTGGTGTTGGCTGTGTCAGTAATTGAGGAACGTGGTGTTGGCTGTGTCAGTAACTGAGGAACGTGGTGTTGCCTGTGTCAGTAACTGAGGAACGTGGTGTTTGCTGTGTCAGTAACTGAGGACCGTGGTGTAGGCTGTGTCAGTAACTGAGGACCATGGTGTTTCCTGTGTCAGTAACTGAGGAACGTGGTGTTGGCTGTGTCAGTAACTGAGGAACGTGGTGTTGGCTGTGTCAGTAACTGAGGACCATGGTGTTGGCTGTGTCAGTAACTGAGGAACGTGGTGTTGGCTGTGTCAGTAACTGAGGACCATGGTGTTGGCTGTGTCAGTAACTGACGAACATGGTGTTGGCTGTGTCAGTAACTGAGGAACGTGGTGTTGGCTGTGTCAGTAACTGAGGACCATGGTGTTGGCTGTGTCAGTAACTGAGGACCGTGGTGTTGCTTGTGTCAGTAACTGAGGAACGTGGTGTTGGCTGTGTCAGTAACTGAGGAACGTGGTGTTGCCTGTGTCAGTAACTGAGGAATGTGGTGTTTGCTGTGTCAGTAACTGAGGAACGAGGTGTTGCCTGTGTCAGTAACTGAGGAACGTGTTGTTGCCTGTGTCAGTAACTGAGGAACGTGGTGTTGGCTGTATCAGTAACTGAGGACCGTGGTGTTGGCTGTGTCAGTAACTGAGGACAGTGGTGTTGCCTGTGTCAGTAACTGAGGAACGAGGTGTTGCCTGTGTCAGTAACTGAGGAATGTGGTGTTGCCTGTGTCAGTAACTGAGGAACGTGGTGTTGCCTGTGTCAGTAACTGAGGAACGAGGTGTTGCCTGTGTCAGTAACTGAGGAACGTGATGTTGGCTCTGTCAGTAACTGAGGAACGTGGTGTTGGCTGTGTCAGTAACTGAGGACCGTGGTGTTGGCTGTGTCAGTAACTGAAGACCGTGGTGTTGGCTGTGTCAGTAACTGAGGACCATTGTGTTGGCTGTGTCAGTAACTGAGGACCATGGTGTTGGCTGTGTCAGTATCTGAGGACCACGGTGTTGCCTGTGTCAGTAACTGAGGAACGTGGTGTTGGCTGTGTCAGTAATTGAGGAACGTGGTGTTGGCTGTGTCAGTAACTGAGGAACGTGGTGTTGCCTGTGTCAGTAACTGAGGAACGTGGTGTTGGCTGTGTCAGTAATTGAGGAACGTGGTGTTAGCTGTGTCAGTAACTGAGGAACGTGGTGTTGCCTGTGACAGTAACTGAGGACCGTGGTGTTGCCTGTGTCAGTAACTGAGGAACGTGGTGTTGGCTGTGTCAGTAATTGAGGAACGTGGTGTTGGCTGTGTCAGTAACTGAGGAACGTGGTGTTGCCTGTGTCAGTAACTGAGGACCGTGGTGTTGGCTGTGTCAGTAACTGAGGACCGTGGTGTTGCCTGTGTCAGTAACTGAGGAACGTGGTGTTGGCTGTGTCAGTAATTGAGGAACGTGGTGTTGGCTGTGTCAGTAACTGAGGAACGTGGTGTTGGCTGTGTCAGTAACTGAGGAATGTGGTGTTGGCTGTGTCAGTAATTGAGGAACGTGGTGTTGCCTGTGTCAGTAATTGAGGAACGTGGTGTTGGCTGTGTCAGTAATTGAGGAACGTGGTGTTGGCTGTGTCAGTAACTGAGGAACGTGGTGTTGGCTGTGTCAGTAACTGAGGAACGTGGTGTTGGCTGTGTCAGTAACTGAGGAACGTGGTGTTGGCTGTGTCAGTATCTGAGGACCATGGTGTTGGCTGTGTCAGTAACTGAGGACCATGGTGTTGGCTGTGTCAGTAACTGAGGACCATGGTGTTGGCTGTGTCAGTAACTGAGGACCATGGTGTTGGCTGTGTCAGTAACTGAGGACCATGGTGTTGGCTGTGTCAGTAACTGAGGGCCGTGGTGTTGGCTGTGTCAGTAACTGAGGACCGTGGTGTTGGCTGTGTCAGTAACTGAGGACCGTGGTGTTGGCTGTGTCAATAACTGAGGACCGTGGTGTTGCCTGTGTCAGTAACTGAGGACCGTGGTGTTGGCTGTGTCAGTAACTGAGGACCATGGTGTTGCCTGTGTCAGTAACTGAGGAACGCGGTGTTGCCTGTGTCAGTAACTGAGGACCGTGGTGTTGCCTGTGTCAGTAATTGAGAACCGTGGTGTTGCCTGTGTCACTAACTGAGGAACGCGGTGTTGCCTGTGTCAGTAATTGAGAACCGTGGTGTTGCCTGTGTCAGTAACTGAGGAAGGCGGTGTTGGCTGTGTCAGTAACTGAGGACCGTGGTGTTTGCTGTGTCAGTAACTGAGGACCGTGGTGTTGGCTGTGTCAGTAACTGAGGTACGAGGTGTTGGCTGTGTCAGTAGCTGAGGACCATGGTGTTGGTTGTGTCAGTAACTGAGGACCGTGGTGTTGGCTGTGTCAGTAACTGAGGAACGAGATATTGGCTGTGTCAGTAACTGAGGACCGTGGTGTTGGCTGTGTCAGTAACTGAGGAACGTGGTGTTGGCTGTGTCAGTAACTCAGGACCGTGGTGTTGCCTCTGTCAGTAACTGAGGACCGTGGTGTTGGCTGTGTCAGTAACTGAGGAACGTGGTGTTGGCTGTGTCAGCAACTGAGGACAGTGGTGTTTGCTGGGTCAGTAACTGAGGACCGTGGTGTTGGCTGTGTCAGTAACTGAGGAACGTGGTGTTTGCTGTGTCAATAACTGAGGACCCTGGTGTTGGCTGTGTCAGTAACTGAGGAACGAGGTGTTGGCTGTGTCAATAACTGAGGACCGTGGTGTTTGCTGTGTCAGTAACTGAGGAACGTGGTGTTGGCTGTGTCAGTAACTGACGACCATGGTGTTGTCTGTGTCAGTAACTGAGGAACGTGGTGTTGCCTGTGTCAGTAACTGAGGACCGTCGTGTTGGCTGCGTCAGTAACTGAGGACCATGGCGTTGGCTGTGTCAGTAATTGAGGACCATGGTGTTGGCTGTGTCAGTAACTGAGGACCATGGTGTTGGCTGTGTCAGTAACTGTGGAACGTGGTGTTGCCTGTGTCAGTAACTGAGGAACGTGGTGTTTGCTGTGTCAGTAACTGAGGACCGTGGTGTAGGCTGTGTCAGTAACTGAGGACCATGGTGTTTCCTGTGTCAGTAACTGAGGAACGTGGAGTTGGCTGTGTCAGTAACTGACTAACGTGGTGTTGGCTGTGTCAGTAACTGAGGACCATGGTGTTGGCTGTGTCAGTAACTGAGGAACGTGGTGTTGGCTGTGTCAGCAACTGAGGACCATGGTGTTGGCTGTGTCAGTAACTGACGAACATGGTGTTGGCTGTGTCAGTAACTGAGGAACGTGGTGTTGGCTGTGTCAGTAACTGAGGACCATGGTGTTGGCTGTGTCAGTAACTGAGGACCGTGGTGTTGCCTGTGTCAGTAACTGAGGAACGTGGTGTTGGCTGTGTCAGTAACTGAGGAACGTGGTGTTGCCTGTGTCAGTAACTGAGGAACGTGGTGTTTGCTGTGTCAGTAACTGAGGAACGTGGTGTTGCCTGTGTCAGTAACTGAGGAACGTGGTGTTTGCTGTGTCAGTAACTGAGGAACGAGGTGTTGCCTGTGTCAGTAACTGAGGAACGTGTTGTTTCCTGTGTCAGTAACTGAGGAACGTGGTGTTGGCTGTATCAGTAACTGAGGACCGTGGTGTTGCCTGTGTCAGTAACTGAGGAACGAGGTGTTGCCTGTGTCAGTAACTGAGGAATGTGGTGTTGCCTGTGTCAGTAACTGAGGAACGTGGTGTTGCCTGTGTCAGTAACTGAGGAACGAGGTGTTGCCTGTGTCAGTAACTGAGGAACGTGATGTTGGCTCTGTCAGTAACTGAGGAACGTGGTGTTGGCTGTGTCAGTAACTGAGGACCGTGGTGTTGGCTGTGTCAGTAACTGAAGACCGTGGTGTTGGCTGTGTCAGTAACTGAGGACCATGGTGTTGGCTGTGTCAGTAACTGAGGACCATGGTGTTGGCTGTGTCAGTAACTGAGGACCACGGTGTTGGCTGTGTCAGTAACTGAGGACCATGGTGTTGGCTGTGTCAGTAACTGAGGACCGTGGTGTTGCCTGTGTCAGTAACTGAGGAACGTGGTGTTGGCTGTGTCAGTAATTGAGGAACGTGGTGTTAGCTGTGTCAGTAACTGAGGAACGTGGTGTTGCCTGTGTCAGTAACTGAGGACCGTGGTGTTGCCTGTGTCAGTAACTGAGGAATGTGGTGTTGGCTGTGTCAGTAATTGAGGAACGTGGTGTTGGCTCTGTCAGTAACTGAGGAACGTGGTGTTGCCTGTGTCAGTAACTGAGGAACGTGGTGTTTGCTATGTCAGTAACTGAGGACCGTGGTGTAGGCTGTGTCAGTAACTGAGGACCATGGTGTTGGCTGTGTCAGTAACTGAGGAACGTGGTGTTGGCTGTGTCAGTAACTGAGGAACATGGTGTTGGCTGTGTCAGTAACTGACGAACATGGTGTTGGCTGTGTCAGTAACTGAGGAACGTGGTGTTGGCTGTGTCAGTAACTGAGGACCATTGTGTTGGCTGTGTCAGTAACTGAGGACCGTGGTGTTGCCTGTGTCAGTAACTGAGGAACGTGGTGTTGGCTGTGTCAGTAACTGAGGAACGTGGTGTTGCCTGTGTCAGTAACTGAGGAACGTGGTGTTTGCTGTGTCAGTAACTGAGGAACGAGGTGTTGCCTGTGTCAGTAACTGAGGAACGTGTTGTTTCCTGTGTCAGTAACTGAGGAACGTGGTGTTGGCTGTATCAGTAACTGAGGACCGTGGTGTTGGCTGTGTCAGTAACTGAGGACCGTGGTGTTGCCTGTGTCAGTAACTGAGGAACGAGGTGTTGCCTGTGTCAGTAACTGAGGAATGTGGTGTTGCCTGTGTCAGTAACTGAGGAACGTGGTGTTGCCTGTGTCAGTAACTGAGGAACGAGGTGTTGCCTGTGTCAGTAACTGAGGAACGTGATGTTGGCTCTGTCAGTAACTGAGGAACGTGGTGTTGGCTGTGTCAGTAACTGAGGACCGTGGTGTTGGCTGTGTCAGTAACTGAGGACCATGGTGTTGGCTGTGTCAGTAACTGAGGAACGTGGTGTTGGCTGTGTCAGTAACTGAGTAACGTGTTTTTGCCTGTGTCAGTAACTGAGGAACGTGGTGTTGGCTGTATCAGTAACTGAGGACCATTGTGTTGGCTGTGTCAGTAACTGAGGAACGAGGTGTTGCCTGTGTCAGTAATTGAGAACCGTGGTGTTGCCTGTGTCAGTAACTGAGGAACGCGGTGTTGCCTGTGTCAGTAACTGAGGACCGTGGTGTTGGCTGTGTCAGTAACTGAGGACCGTGGTGTTGGCTGTGTCAGTAACTGAGGACCGTGGTGTTTGCTGTGTCAGTAACTGAGGACCGTGGTGTTGGCTGTGTCAGTAACTGAGGAACGAGGTGTTGGCTGTGTCAGTAGCTGAGGACCATGGTGTTGGTTGTGTCAGTAACTGAGGACCGTGGTGTTGGCTGTGTCAGTAACTGAGGAACGAGATGTTGGCTGTGTCAGTAACTGAGGACCGTGGTGTTGGCTGTGTCAGTAACTGAGGAACGTGGTGTTGGCTGTGTCAGTAACTCAGGACCGTGGTGTTGCCTCTGTCAGTAACTGAGGACCGTGGTGTTGGCTGTGTCAGTAACTGAGGAACGTGGTGTTGGCTGTGTCAGTAACTGAGGACAGTGGTGTTTGCTGGGTCAGTAACTGAGGACCGTGGTGTTGGCTGTGTCAGTAACTGAGGAACGTGGTGTTTGCTGTGTCAATAACTGAGGACCCTGGTGTTGGCTGTGTCAGTAACTGAGGAACGAGGTGTTGGCTGTGTCAATAACTGAGGACCGTGGTGTTTGCTGTGTCAGTAACTGAGGAACGTGGTGTTGGCTGTGTCAGTAACTGACGACCATGGTGTTGTCTGTGTCAGTAACTGAGGAACGTGGTGTTGCCTGTGTCAGTAACTGAGGACCGTCGTGTTGGCTGCGTCAGTAACTGAGGACCATGGCGTTGGCTGTGTCAGTAATTGAGGACCATGGTGTTGGCTGTGTCAGTAACTGTGGAACGTGGTGTTGCCTGTGTCAGTAACTGAGGAACGTGGTGTTTGCTGTGTCAGTAACTGAGGACCGTGGTGTAGGCTGTGTCAGTAACTGAGGACCATGGTGTTTCCTGTGTCAGTAACTGAGGAACGTGGAGTTGGCTGTGTCAGTAACTGAGGAACGTGGTGTTGGCTGTGTCAGTAACTGAGGACCATGGTGTTGGCTGTGTCAGTAACTGAGGAACGTGGTGTTGGCTGTGTCAGTAACTGAGGACCATGGTGTTGGCTGTGTCAGTAACTGACGAACATGGTGTTGGCTGTGTCAGTAACTGAGGAACGTGGTGTTGGCTGTGTCAGTAACTGAGGACCATGGTGTTGGCTGTGTCAGTAACTGAGGACCGTGGTGTTGCCTGTGTCAGTAACTGAGGAACGTGGTGTTGGCTGTGTCAGTAACTGAGGAACGTGGTGTTGCCTGTGTCAGTAACTGAGGAACGTGGTGTTTGCTGTGTCAGTAACTGAGGAACGAGGTGTTGCCTGTGTCAGTAACTGAGGAACGTGTTGTTTCCTGTGTCAGTAACTGAGGAACGTGGTGTTGGCTGTATCAGTAACTGAGGACCGTGGTGTTGGCTGTGTCAGTAACTGAGGACCGTGGTGTTGCCTGTGTCAGTAACTGAGGAACGAGGTGTTGCATGTGTCAGTAACTGAGGAATGTGGTGTTGCCTGTGTCAGTAACTGAGGAACGTGGTGTTGCCTGTGTCAGTAACTGAGGAACGAGGTGTTGCCTGTGTCAGTAACTGAGGAACGTGATGTTGGCTCTGTCAGTAACTGAGGAACGTGGTGTTGGCTGTGTCAGTAACTGAGGACCGTGGTGTTGGCTGTGTCAGTAACTGAAGACCGTGGTGTTGGCTGTGTCAGTAACTGAGGACCATGGTGTTGGCTGTGTCAGTAACTGAGGACCATGGTGTTGGCTGTGTCAGTAACTGAGGACCACGGTGTTGGGCTGTGTCAGTAACTGAGGACCATGGTGTTGGCTGTGTCAGTAACTGAGGACCGTGGTGTTGCCTGTGTCAGTAACTGAGGAACGTGGTGTTGGCTGTGTCAGTAATTGAGGAACGTGGTGTTAGCTGTGTCAGTAACTGAGGAACGTGGTGTTGCCTGTGTCAGTAACTGAGGACCGTGGTGTTGCCTGTGTCAGTAACTGAGGAATGTGGTGTTGGCTGTGTCAGTAATTGAGGAACGTGGTGTTGGCTCTGTCAGTAACTGAGGAACGTGGTGTTGCCTGTGTCAGTAACTGAGGAACGTGGTGTTTGCTATGTCAGGAACTGAGGACCGTGGTGTAGGCTGTGTCAGTAACTGAGGACCATGGTGTTGGCTGTGTCAGTAACTGAGGAACGTGGTGTTGGCTGTGTCAGTAACTGAGGACCATGGTGTTGGCTGTGTCAGTAACTGACGAACATGGTGTTGGCTGTGTCAGTAACTGAGGAACGTGGTGTTGGCTGTGTCAGTAACTGAGGACCATTGTGTTGGCTGTGTCAGTAACTGAGGACCGTGGTGTTGCCTGTGTCAGTAACTGAGGAACGTGGTGTTGGCTGTGTCAGTAACTGAGGAACGTGGTGTTGCCTGTGTCAGTAACTGAGGAACGTGGTGTTTGCTGTGTCAGTAACTGAGGAACGAGGTGTTGCCTGTGTCAGTAACTGAGGAACGTGTTGTTTCCTGTGTCAGTAACTGAGGAACGTGGTGTTGGCTGTATCAGTAACTGAGGACCGTGGTGTTGGCTGTGTCAGTAACTGAGGACCGTGGTGTTGCCTGTGTCAGTAACTGAGGAACGAGGTGTTGCCTGTGTCAGTAACTGAGGAATGTGGTGTTGCCTGTGTCAGTAACTGAGGAACGTGGTGTTGCCTGTGTCAGTAACTGAGGAACGAGGTGTTGCCTGTGTCAGTAACTGAGGAACGTGATGTTGGCTCTGTCAGTAACTGAGGAACGTGGTGTTGGCTGTGTCAGTAACTGAGGACCGTGGTGTTGGCTGTGTCAGTAACTGAGGACCATGGTGTTGGCTGTGTCAGTAACTGAGGAACGTGGTGTTGGCTGTGTCAGTAACTGAGTAACGTGTTTTTGCCTGTGTCAGTAACTGAGGAACGTGGTGTTGGCTGTATCAGTAACTGAGGACCATGGTGTTGGCTGTGTCAGTAACTGAGGAACGAGGTGTTGCCTGTGTCAGTAACTGAGTAACGTGTTTTTGCCTGTGTCAGTAACTGAGGAACGTGGTGTTGGCTGTATCAGTAACTGAGGACCGTGGTGTTGGCTGTGTCAGTAACTGAGGACCGTGGTGTTGCCTGTGTCAGTAACTGAGGAACGAGGTGTTGCCTGTGTCAGTAACTGAGGAATGTGGTGTTGCCTGTGTCAGTAACTGAGGAACGTGGTGTTGCCTGTGTCAGTAACTGAGGAACGAGGTGTTGCCTGTGTCAGTAACTGAGGAACGTGATGTTGGCTCTGTCAGTAACTGAGGAACGTGGTGTTGGCTGTGTCAGTAACTGAGGACCGTGGTGTTGGCTGTGTCAGTAACTGAAGACCGTGGTGTTGGCTGTGTCAGTAACTGAGGACCATTGTGTTGGCTGTGTCAGTAACTGAGGACCATGGTGTTGGCTGTGTCAGTAACTGAGGACCACGGTGTTGGCTGTGTCAGTAACTGAGGAACGTGGTGTTGGCTGTGTCAGTAACTGAGGACCATGGTGTTGGCTGTGTCAGTAACTGAGGACCGTGGTGTTGCCTGTGTCAGTAACTGAGGAACGTGGTGTTCGCTGTGTCAGTAATTGAGGAACGTGGTGTTAGCTGTGTCAGTAACTGAGGAACGTGGTGTTGCCTGTGTCAGTAACTGAGGACCGTGGTGTTGCCTGTGTCAGTAACTGAGGAACGTGGTGTTGGCTGTGTCAGTAATTGAGGAACGTGGTGTTGGCTGTGTCAGTAACTGAGGAACGTGGTGTTGCCTGTGTCAGTAACTGAGGAACGTGGTGTTGGCTGTGTCAGTAACTGAGGACCGTGGTGTTGGCTGTGTCAGTAACTGAGGACCGTGGTGTTGGCTGTGTCAGTAACTGAGGACCGTGGTGTTGGCTGTGTCAGTAACTGAGGACCGTGGTGTTGCCTGTGTCAGTAACTGAGGAACGTGGTGTTGGCTGTGTCAGTAATTGAGAAACGTGGTGTTGGCTGTGTCAGTAACTGAGGAACGTGGTGTTGGCTGTGTCAGTAACTGAGGAACGTGGTGTTGGCTGTGTCAGTAATTGAGGAACGTGGTGTTGCCTGTGTCAGTAATTGAGGAACGTGGTGTTGGCTCTGTCAGTAATTGAGGAACGTGGTGTTGGCTGTGTCAGTAACTGAGGAACGTGGTGTTGGCTGTGTCAGTAACTGAGGAACGTGGTGTTGGCTGTGTCATTAACTGAGGAACGTGGTGTTGGCTGTGTCAGTAACTGAGAACCGTGGTGTTGCCTGTGTCAGTAACTGAGGACCATGGTGTTAGCTGTGTCAGTAACTGAGGACCATGGTGTTGGCTGTGTCAGTAACTGAGGACCATGGTGTTGGCTGTGTCAGTAACTGAGGACCGTGGTGTTGCCTGTGTCAGTAACTGAGGAACGTGGTGTTGGCTGTGTCAGTAATTGAGGAACGTGGTGTTAGCTGTGTCAGTAACTGAGGAACGTGGTGTTGCCTGTGTCAGTAACTGAGGACCGTGGTGTTGCCTGTGTCAGTAACTGAGGAATGTGGTGTTGGCTGTGTCAGTAATTGAGGAACGTGGTGTTGGCTCTGTCAGTAACTGAGGAACGTGGTGTTGCCTGTGTCAGTAACTGAGGAACGTGGTGTTTGCTATGTCAGGAACTGAGGACCGTGGTGTAGGCTGTGTCAGTAACTGAGGACCATGGTGTTGGCTGTGTCAGTAACTGAGGAACGTGGTGTTGGCTGTGTCAGTAACTGAGGACCATGGTGTTGGCTGTGTCAGTAACTGACGAACATGGTGTTGGCTGTGTCAGTAACTGAGGAACGTGGTGTTGGCTGTGTCAGTAACTGAGGACCATTGTGTTGGCTGTGTCAGTAACTGAGGACCGTGGTGTTGCCTGTGTCAGTAACTGAGGAACGTGGTGTTGGCTGTGTCAGTAACTGAGGAACGTGGTGTTGCCTGTGTCAGTAACTGAGGAACGTGGTGTTTGCTGTGTCAGTAACTGAGGAACGAGGTGTTGCCTGTGTCAGTAACTGAGGAACGTGTTGTTTCCTGTGTCAGTAACTGAGGAACGTGGTGTTGGCTGTATCAGTAACTGAGGACCGTGGTGTTGGCTGTGTCAGTAACTGAGGACCGTGGTGTTGCCTGTGTCAGTAACTGAGGAACGAGGTGTTGCCTGTGTCAGTAACTGAGGAATGTGGTGTTGCCTGTGTCAGTAACTGAGGAACGTGGTGTTGCCTGTGTCAGTAACTGAGGAACGAGGTGTTGCCTGTGTCAGTAACTGAGGAACGTGATGTTGGCTCTGTCAGTAACTGAGGAACGTGGTGTTGGCTGTGTCAGTAACTGAGGACCGTGGTGTTGGCTGTGTCAGTAACTGAGGACCATGGTGTTGGCTGTGTCAGTAACTGAGGAACGTGGTGTTGGCTGTGTCAGTAACTGAGTAACGTGTTTTTGCCTGTGTCAGTAACTGAGGAACGTGGTGTTGGCTGTATCAGTAACTGAGGACCATGGTGTTGGCTGTGTCAGTAACTGAGGAACGAGGTGTTGCCTGTGTCAGTAACTGAGTAACGTGTTTTTGCCTGTGTCAGTAACTGAGGAACGTGGTGTTGGCTGTATCAGTAACTGAGGACCGTGGTGTTGGCTGTGTCAGTAACTGAGGACCGTGGTGTTGCCTGTGTCAGTAACTGAGGAACGAGGTGTTGCCTGTGTCAGTAACTGAGGAATGTGGTGTTGCCTGTGTCAGTAACTGAGGAACGTGGTGTTGCCTGTGTCAGTAACTGAGGAACGAGGTGTTGCCTGTGTCAGTAACTGAGGAACGTGATGTTGGCTCTGTCAGTAACTGAGGAACGTGGTGTTGGCTGTGTCAGTAACTGAGGACCGTGGTGTTGGCTGTGTCAGTAACTGAAGACCGTGGTGTTGGCTGTGTCAGTAACTGAGGACCATTGTGTTGGCTGTGTCAGTAACTGAGGACCATGGTGTTGGCTGTGTCAGTAACTGAGGACCACGGTGTTGGCTGTGTCAGTAACTGAGGAACGTGGTGTTGGCTGTGTCAGTAACTGAGGACCATGGTGTTGGCTGTGTCAGTAACTGAGGACCGTGGTGTTGCCTGTGTCAGTAACTGAGGAACGTGGTGTTCGCTGTGTCAGTAATTGAGGAACGTGGTGTTAGCTGTGTCAGTAACTGAGGAACGTGGTGTTGCCTGTGTCAGTAACTGAGGACCGTGGTGTTGCCTGTGTCAGTAACTGAGGAACGTGGTGTTGGCTGTGTCAGTAATTGAGGAACGTGGTGTTGGCTGTGTCAGTAACTGAGGAACGTGGTGTTGCCTGTGTCAGTAACTGAGGAACGTGGTGTTGGCTGTGTCAGTAACTGAGGACCGTGGTGTTGGCTGTGTCAGTAACTGAGGACCGTGGTGTTGGCTGTGTCAGTAACTGAGGACCGTGGTGTTGGCTGTGTCAGTAACTGAGGACCGTGGTGTTGCCTGTGTCAGTAACTGAGGAACGTGGTGTTGGCTGTGTCAGTAATTGAGAAACGTGGTGTTGGCTGTGTCAGTAACTGAGGAACGTGGTGTTGGCTGTGTCAGTAACTGAGGAACGTGGTGTTGGCTGTGTCAGTAATTGAGGAACGTGGTGTTGCCTGTGTCAGTAATTGAGGAACGTGGTGTTGGCTCTGTCAGTAATTGAGGAACGTGGTGTTGGCTGTGTCAGTAACTGAGGAACGTGGTGTTGGCTGTGTCAGTAACTGAGGAACGTGGTGTTGGCTGTGTCATTAACTGAGGAACGTGGTGTTGGCTGTGTCAGTAACTGAGAACCGTGGTGTTGCCTGTGTCAGTAACTGAGGACCATGGTGTTAGCTGTGTCAGTAACTGAGGACCATGGTGTTGGCTGTGTCAGTAACTGAGGACCATGGTGTTAGCTGTGTCAGTAACTGAGGACCATGGTGTTGGCTGTGTCAGTAACTGAGGACCATGGTGTTGGCTGTGTCACTAACTGAGGACCATGGTGTTGGCTGTGTCAGTAACTGAGGACCGTGGTGTTGGCTGTGTCAGTAACTGAGGACCGTGGTGTTGGCTGTGTCAGTAACTGAGGACCGTGGTGTTGCCTGTGTCAGTAACTGAGGACCGTGGTGTTGGCTGTGTCAGTAACTGAGGACCATGGTGTTGCCTGTGTCAGTAACTGAGCAATGCGGTGTTGCCTGTGTCAGTAACTGAGGACCGTGGTGTTGCCTGTGTCAGTAATTCAGAACCGTGGTGTTGCCTGTTTCAGTAACTGAGGAACGCGGTGTTGCCTGTGTCAGTAACTGAGGACCGTGGTGTTGGCTGTGTCAGGAACTGAGGACCGTGGTGTTGGCTGTGTCAGTAACTGAGGACCGTGGTGTTTGCTGTGTCAGTAACTGAGGACCGTGGTGTTGGCTGTGTCAGTAACTGAGGAACGAGGTGTTGGCTGTGTCAGTAGCTGAGGACCATGGTGTTGGCTGTGTCAGTAACTGAGGACCGTGGTGTTGGCTGTGTCAGTAACTGAGGAACGAGATGTTGGCTGTGTCAGTAACTGAGGACCGTGGTGTTGGCTGTGTCAGTAACTGAGGAACGTGGTGTTGGCTGTGTCAGTAACTGAGGACCGTGGTGTTGCCTGTGTCAGTAACTGAGGACCGTGGTGTTGGCTGTGTCAGTAACTGAGGAACGTGGTGTTGGCTGTGTCAGTAACTGAGGACCGTGGTGTTTGCTGGGTCAGTAACTGAGGACCGTGGTGTTGGCTGTGTCAGTAACTGAGGAACGTGGTGTTTGCTGTGTCAGTAACTGAGGACCCTGGTGTTGGCTGTGTCAGTAACTGAGGAACGAGGTGTTGGCTGTGTCAATAACTGAGGACCGTGGTGTTTGCTGTGTCAGTAACTGAGGAACGTGGTGTTGGCTGTGTCAGTAACTGAGGACCATGGTGTTGGCTGTGTCAGTAACTGAGGAACGTGGTGTTGCCTGTGTCAGTAACTGAGGACCGTGGTGTTGGCTGTGTCAGTAACTGAGGACCATGGCGTTGGCTGTGTCAGTAACTGAGGACCATGGTTTTGGCTGTGTCAGTAACTGAGGACCATGGTGTTGGCTGTGTCAGTAACTGAGGAACGTGGTGTTGCCTGTGTCAGTAACTGAGGAACGTGGTGTTTGCTGTGTCAGTAACTGAGGACCGTGGTGTAGGCTGTGTCAGTAACTGAGGACCATGGTGTTTGCTGTGTCAGTAACTGAGGAACGTGGTGTTGGCTGTGTCAGTAACTGAGGAACGTGGTGTTGGCTGTGTCAGTAACTGTGGACCATGGTGTTGGCTGTGTCAGTAACTGAGGAACATGGTGTTGGCTGTGTCAGTAACTGAGGACCATGGTGTTGGCTGTGTCAGTAACTGAGGAACGTGTTGTTGGCTGTGTCAGTAACTGAGGAACGTGGTGTTGGCTGTGTCAGTAACTGAGGACCATGGTGTTGGCTGTGTCAGTAACTGAGGACCGTGGTGTTGCCTGTGTCAGTAACTGAGGAACGTGGTGTTGGCTGTGTCAGTAACTGAGGAACGTGGTGTTGCCTGTGTCAGTAACTGAGGAACGTGGTGTTTGCTGTGTCAGTAACTGAGGAACGAGGTGTTGCCTGTGTCAGTAACTGAGGAACGTGTTGTTGCCTGTGTCAGTATCTGAGGAACGTGGTGTTTGCTGTGTCAGTAACTGAGGACCGTGGTGTTGGCTGTGTCAGTAACTGAGGACCGTGGTGTTGCCTGTGTCAGTAACTGAGGAACGAGGTGTTGCCTGTGTCAGTAACTGAGGAACGTGGTGTTGCCTGTGTCAGTAACTGAGGAACGAGGTGTTGCCTGTGTCAGTAACTGAGGAACGTGATGTTGGCTGTGTCAGTAACTGAGGAATGTGGTGTTGGCTGTGTCTGTAACTGAGGACCATGGTGTTGGCTGTGTCAGTAACTGAGGAACGTGGTGTTGCCTGTGTCAGTAACTGAGGAACGTGGTGTTTCCTGTGTCAGTAACTGAGGCCCGTGGTGTAGGCTGTGTCAGTAACTGAGGACAATGGTGTTTGCTGTGTCAGTAACTGAGGAACGTGGTGTTGGCTGTGTCAGTAACTGAGGAACGTGGTGTTGGCTGTGTCAGTAACTGAGGACCATGGTGTTGGCTGTGTCAGTAACTGAGGAACGTGGTGTTGGCTGTGTCAGTAACTGAGGACCATGGTGTTGGCTGTGTCAGTAACTGAGGAACGTGGTGTTGGCTGTGTCAGTAACTGAGGAACGTGGTGTTGGCTGTGTCAGTAACTGAGGACCATGGTGTTGGCTGTGTCAGTAACTGAGGACCGTGGTGTTGCCTGTGTCAGTAACTGAGGAACGTGGTGTTGGCTGTGTCAGTAACTGAGGAACGTGGTATTGCCTGTGTCAGTAACTGAGGAACGTGGTGTTTGCTGTGTCAGTAACTGAGGAACGAGGTGTTGCCTGTGTCAGTAACTGAGGAACGTGTTGTTGCCTGTGTCAGTAACTGAGGAACGTGGTGTTGGCTGTATCAGTAACTGAGGACCGTGGTGTTGGCTGTGTCGGTAACTGAGGACCGTGGTGTTGCCTGTGTCAGTAACTGAGGAACGAGGTGTTGCCTCTGTCAGTAACTGAGGAACGTGGTGTTGCCTGTGTCAGTAACTGAGGAACGTGGTGTTGCCTGTGTCAGTAACTGAGGAACGAGGTGTTGCCTGTGTCAGTAACTGAGGAACGTGATGTTGGCTGTGTCAGTAACTGAGGAACGTGGTGTTGGCTGTGTCAGTAACTGAGGACTGTGGTGTTGGCTGTGTCAGTAACTGAAGACCCTGGTGTTGGCTGTGTCAGTAACTGAGGACCATGGTGTTGGCTGTGTCAGTAACTGAGAACCATGGTGTTGGCTGTGTCAGTAACTGAGGCCCATGGTGTTGCCTGTGTCAGTAACTGAGGAACGCGGTGTTGCCTGTGTCAGTAACTGAGGACCGTGGTGTTGCCTGTGTCAGTAACTGAGGACCGTGGTGTTGGCTGTGTCAGTAACTGAGGACCATGGTGTTGCCTGTGTCAGTAACTGAGGAACGCGGTGTTGCCTGTGTCAGTAACTGAGGACCGTGGTGTTGCCTGTGTCAGTAATTGAGAACCGTGGTGTTGCCTGTGTCAGTAACTGAGGAACGCGGTGTTGCCCGTGTCAGTAACTGAGGACCGTGGTGTTGGCTGTGTCAGTAACTGAGGACCGTGGTGTTGGCTGTGTCAGTAACTGAGGACCGTGGTGTTTGCTGTGTCAGTAACTGAGGACCGTGGTGTTGGCTGTGTCAGTAACTGAGGAACGAGGTGTTGGCTGTGTCAGTAGCTGAGGACCATGGTGTTGGTTGTGTCAGTAACTGAGGACCGTGGTGTTGGCTGTGTCAATAACTGAGGAACGAGATGTTGGCTGTGTCAGTAACTGAGGACCGTGGTGTTGGCTGTGTCAGTAACTGAGGAACGTGGTGTTGGCTGTGTCAGTAACTCAGGACCGTGGTGTTGCCTGTGTCAGTAACTGAGGACCGTGGTGTTGGCTGTGTCAGTAACTGAGGAACGTGGTGTTGGCTGTGTCAGTAACTGAGGACAGTGGTGTTTGCTGGGTCAGTAACTGAGGACCGTGGTGTTGGCTGTGTCAGTAACTGAGGAACGTGGTGTTTGCTGTGTCAGTAACTGAGGACCCTGGTGTTGGCTGTGTCAGTAACTGAGGAACGAGGTGTTGCCTGTGTCAATAACTGAGGACCGTGGTGTTTACTGTGTCAGTAACTGAGGAACGTGGTGTTGGCTGTGTCAGTAACTGACGACCATGGTGTTGTCTGTGTCAGTAACTGAGGAACGTGGTGTTGCCTGTGTCAGTAACTGAGGACCGTGGTGTTGGCTGTGTCAGTAACTGAGGACCATGGCGTTGGCTGTGTCAGTAATTGAGGACCATGGTGTTGGCTGTGTCAGTAACTGAGGACCATATTGTTGGCTGTGTCAGTAACTGAGGAACGTGGTGTTGCCTGTGTCAGTAACTGAGGAACGTGGTGTTTGCTGTGTCAGTAACTGAGGACCGTGGTGTAGGCTGTGTCAGTAACTGAGGACCATGGTGTTTCCTGTGTCAGTAACTGAGGAACGTGGTGTTGGCTGTGTCAGTAACTGAGGAACGTGGTGTTGGCTGTGTCAATAACTGAGGACCATGGTGTTGGCTGTGTCAGTAACTGAGGAACGTGGTGTTGGCTGTGTCAGTAACTGAGGACCATGGTGTTGGCTGTGTCAGTAAGTGACGAACATGGTGTTGGCTGTGTCAGTAACTGAGGAACGTGGTGTTGGCTGTGTCAGTAACTGAGGACCATGGTGTTGGCTGTGTCAGTAACTGAGGACCGTGGTGTTGCCTATGTCAGTAACTGAGGAACGTGGTGTTGGCTGTGTCAGTAACTGAGGAACGTGGTGTTGCCTGTGTCAGTAACTGAGGAACGTGGTGTTTGCTGTGTCAGTAACTGAGGAACGAGGTGTTGCCTGTGTCAGTAACTGAGGAACGTGTTGTTTCCTGTGTCAGTAACTGAGGAACGTGGTGTTGGCTGTATCAGTAACTGAGGACCGTGGTGTTGGCTGTGTCAGTAACTGAGGACCGTGGTGTTGCCTGTGTCAGTAACTGAGGAACGAGGTGTTGCCTGTGTCAGTAACTGAGGAATGTGGTGTTGCCTGTGTCAGTAACTGAGGAACGTGGTGTTGCCTGTGTCAGTAACTGAGGAACGAGGTGTTGCCTGTGTCAGTAACTGAGGAACGTGATGTTGGCTCTGTCAGTAACTGAGGAACGTGGTGTTGGCTGTGTCAGTAACTGAGGACCGTGGTGTTGGCTGTGTCAGTAACTGAAGACCGTGGTGTTGGCTGTGTCAGTAACTGAGGACCATGGTGTTGGCTGTGTCAGTAACTGAGGACCATGGTGTTGGCTGTGTCAGTAACTGAGGACCACGGTGTTGGCTGTGTCAGTAACTGAGGACCATGGTGTTGGCTGTGTCAGTAACTGAGGACCATGGTGTTGGCTGTGTCAGTAACTGAGGACCACGGTGTTGGCTGTGTCAGTAACTGAGGAACGTGGTGTTGGCTGTGTCAGTAATTGAGGAACGTGGTGTTAGCTGTGTCAGTAACTGAGGAACGTGGTGTTGCCTGTGTCAGTAACTGAGGAACGTGGTGTTGGCTGTGTCAGTAATTGAGGAACGTGGTGTTAGCTGTGTCAGTAACTGAGGAACGTGGTGTTGCCTGTGTCAGTAACTGAGGACCGTGGTGTTGCCTGTGTCAGTAACTGAGGAACGTGGTGTTGGCTGTGTCAGTAATTGAGGAACGTGGTGTTGGCTCTGTCAGTAACTGAGGAACGTGGTGTTGCCTGTGTCAGTAACTGAGGAACGTGGTGTTTGCTGTGTCAGTAACTGAGGACCGTGGTGTAAACTGTGTCAGTAACTGAGGACCATGGTGTTTCCCGTGTCAGTAACTGAGGAACGTGGTGTTGGCTGTGTCAGTAACTGAGGAACGTGGTGTTGGCTGTGTCAGTAACTGAGGACCATGGTGTTGGCTGTGTCAGTAACTGAGGAACGTGGTGTTGGCTGTGTCAGTAACTGAGGACCATGGTGTTGGCTGTGTCAATAACTGACGAACATGGTGTTGGCTGTGTCAGTAACTGAGGAACGTGGTGTTGGCTGTGTCAGTAACTGAGGACCATGGTGTTGGCTGTGTCAGTAACTGAGGACCGTGGTGTTGCTTGTGTCAGTAACTGAGGAACGTGGTGTTGGCTGTGTCAGTAACTGAGGAACGTGGTGTTGCCTGTGTCAGTAACTGAGGAACGTGGTGTTTGCTGTGTCAGTAACTGAGGAACGAGGTGTTGCCTGTGTCAGTAACTGAGGAACGTGTTGTTGCCTGTGTCAGTAACTGAGGAACGTGGTGTTGGCTGTATCAGTAACTGAGGACCGTGGTGTTGGCTGTGTCAGTAACTGAGGACCGTGGTGTTGCCTGTGTCAGTAACTGAGGAACGAGGTGTTGCCTGTGTCAGTAACTGAGGAATGTGGTGTTGCCTGTGTCAGTAACTGAGGAACGTGGTGTTGCCTGTGTCAGTAACTGAGGAACGAGGTGTTGCCTGTGTCAGTAACTGAGGAACGTGATGTTGGCTCTGTCAGTAACTGAGGAACGTGGTGTTGGCTGTGTCAGTAACTGAGGACCGTGGTGTTGGCTGTGTCAGTAACTGAAGACCGTGGTGTTGGCTGTGTCCATAACTGAGGACCATTGTGTTGGCTGTGTCAGTAACTGAGGACCATGGTGTTGGCTGTGTCAGTAACTGAGGACCACGGTGTTGGCTGTGTCAGTAACTGAGGAACGTGGTGTTGGCTGTGTCAGTAACTGAGGACCATGGTGTTGGCTGTGTCAGTAACTGAGGACCGTGGTGTTGCCTGTGTCAGTAACTGAGGAACGTGGTGTTCGCTGTGTCAGTAATTGAGGAACGTGGTGTTAGCTGTGTCAGTAACTGAGGAACGTGGTGTTGCCTGTGTCAGTAACTGAGGACCGTGGTGTTGCCTGTGTCAGTAACTGAGGAACGTGGTGTTGGCTGTGTCAGTAATTGAGGAACGTGGTGTTGGCTGTGTCAGTAACTGAGGAACGTGGTGTTGCCTGTGTCAGTAACTGAGGAACGTGGTGTTGGCTGTGTCAGTAACTGAGGACCGTGGTGTTGGCTGTGTCAGTAACTGAGGACCGTGGTGTTGGCTGTGTCAGTAACTGAGGACCGTGGTGTTGGCTGTGTCAGTAACTGAGGACCGTGGTGTTGCCTGTGTCAGTAACTGAGGAACGTGGTGTTGGCTGTGTCAGTAATTGAGAAACCTGGTGTTGGCTGTGTCAGTAACTGAGGAACGTGGTGTTGGCTGTGTCAGTAACTGAGGAACGTGGTGTTGGCTGTGTCAGTAATTGAGGAACGTGGTGTTGCCTGTGTCAGTAATTGAGGAACGTGGTGTTGGCTCTGTCAGTAATTGAGGAACGTGGTGTTGGCTGTGTCAGTAACTGAGGAACGTGGTGTTGGCTGTGTCAGTAACTGAGGAACGTGGTGTTGGCTGTGTCATTAACTGAGGAACGTGGTGTTGGCTATGTCAGTAACTGAGAACCGTGGTGTTGCCTGTGTCAGTAACTGAGGACCATGGTGTTAGCTGTGTCAGTAACTGAGGACCATGGTGTTGGCTGTGTCAGTAACTGAGGACCATGGTGTTGGCTGTGTCAGTAACTGAGGATCATGGTGTTGGCTGTGTCAGTAACTGAGGACCATGGTGTTGGCTGTGTCACTAACTGAGGACCATGGTGTTGGCTGTGTCAGTAACTGAGGACCGTGGTGTTGGCTGTGTCAGTAACTGAGGACCGTGGTGTTGGCTGTGTCAGTAACTGAGGACCGTGGTGTTGCCTGTGTCAGTAACTGAGGACCGTGGTGTTGGCTGTGTCAGTATCTGAGGACAATGGTGTTGCCTGTGTCAGTAACTGAGGAATGCGGTGTTGCCTGTGTCAGTAACTGAGGACCGTGGTGTTGCCTGTGTCAGTAATTCAGAACCGTGGTGTTGCCTGTTTCAGTAACTGAGGAACGCGGTGTTGCCTGTGTCAGTAACTGAGGACCGTGGTGTTGGCTGTGTCAGGAACTGAGGACCGTGGTGTTGGCTGTGTCAGTAACTGAGGACCGTGGTGTTTGCTGTGTCAGTAACTGAGGACCGTGGTGTTGGCTGTGTCAGTAACTGAGGAACGAGGTGTTGGCTGTGTCAGTAGCTGAGGACCATGGTGTTGGCTGTGTCAGTAACTGAGGACCGTGGTGTTGGCTGTGTCAGTAACTGAGGAACGAGATGTTGGCTGTGTCAGTAACTGAGGACCGTGGTGTTGGCTGTGTCAGTAACTGAGGAACGTGGTGTTGGCTGTGTCAGTAACTGAGGACCGTGGTGTTGCCTGTGTCAGTAACTGAGGACCGTGGTGTTGGCTGTGTCAGTAACTGAGGAACGTGGTGTTGGCTGTGTCAGTAACTGAGGACCGTGGTGTTTGCTGGGTCAGTAACTGAGGACCGTGGTGTTGGCTGTGTCAGTAACTGAGGAACGTGGTGTTTGCTGTGTCAGTAACTGAGGACCCTGGTGTTGGCTGTGTCAGTAACCGAGGAACGAGGTGTTGGCTGTGTCAATAACTGAGGACCGTGGTGTTTGCTGTGTCAGTAACTGAGGAACGTGGTGTTGGCTGTGTCAGTAACTGAGGACCATGGTGTTGGCTGTGTCAGTAACTGAGGAACGTGGTGTTGCCTGTGTCAGTAACTGAGGACCGTGGTGTTGGCTGTGTCAGTAACTGAGGACCATGGCGTTGGCTGTGTCAGTAACTGAGGACCATGGTTTTGGCTGTGTCAGTAACTGAGGACCATGGTGTTGGCTGTGTCAGTAACTGAGGAACGTGGTGTTGCCTGTGTCAGTAACTGAGGAACGTGGTGTTTGCTGTGTCAGTAACTGAGGACCGTGGTGTAGGCTGTGTCAGTAACTGAGGACCATGGTGTTTGCTGTGTCAGTAACTGAGGAACGTGGTGTTGGCTGTGTCAGTAACTGAGGAACGTGGTGTTGGCTGTGTCAGTAACTGAGGACCATGGTGTTGGCTGTGTCAGTAACTGAGGAACGTGGTGTTGGCTGTGTCAGTAACTGAGGACCTTGGTGTTGGCTGTGTCAGTAACTGAGGAACGTGGTGTTGGCTGTGTCAGTAACTGAGGAACGTGGTGTTGGCTGTGTCAGTAACTGAGGACCATGGTGTTGGCTGTGTCAGTAACTGAGGACCGTGGTGTTGCCTGTGTCAGTAACTGAGGAACGTGGTGTTGGCTGTGTCAGTAACTGAGGAACGTGGTGTTGCCTGTGTCAGTAACTGAGGAACGTGGTGTTTGCTGTGTCAGTAACTGAGGAACGAGGTGTTGCCTGTGTCAGTAACTGAGGAACGTGTTGTTGCCTGTGTCAGTAACTGAGGAACGTGGTGTTTGCTGTATCAGTAACTGAGGACCGTGGTGTTGGCTGTGTCAGTAACTGAGGACCGTGGTGTTGCCTGTGTCAGTAACTGAGGAACGAGGTGTTGCCTGTGTCAGTAACTGAGGAACGTGGTGTTGCCTGTGTCAGTAACTGAGGAACGAGGTGTTGCCTGTGTCAGTAACTGAGGAACGTGATGTTGGCTGTGTCAGTAACTGAGGAACGTGGTGTTGGCTGTGTCTGTAACTGAGGACCATGGTGTTGGCTGTGTCAGTAACTGAGGAACGTGGTGTTGCCTGTGTCAGTAACTGAGGAACGTGGTGTTTCCTGTGTCAGTAACTGAGGACCGTGGTGTAGGCTGTGTCAGTAACTGAGGACCATGGTGTTTGCTGTGTCAGTAACTGAGGAACGTGGTGTTGGCTGTGTCAATAACTGAGGAACGTGGTGTTGGCTGTGTCAGTAACTGAGGACCATGGTGTTGGCTGTGTCAGTAACTGAGGAACGTGGTGTTGGCTGTGTCAGTAACTGAGGACCATGGTGTTGGCTGTGTCAGTAACTGAGGAACGTGGTGTTGGCTGTGTCAGTAACTGAGGAACGTGGTGTTGGCTGTGTCAGTAACTGAGGACCATGGTGTTGGCTGTGTCAGTAACTGAGGACCGTGGTGTTGCCTGTGTCAGTAACTGAGGAACGTGGTGTTGGCTGTGTCAGTAACTGAGGAACGTGGTGTTGCCTGTGTCAGTAACTGAGGAACGTGGTGTTTTCTGTGTCAGTAACTGAGGAACGAGGTGTTGCCTGTGTCAGTAACTGAGGAACGTGTTGTTGCCTGTGTCAGTAACTGAGGAACGTGGTGTTGGCTGTATCAGTAACTGAGGACCGTGGTGTTGGCTGTGTCAGTAACTGAGGACCGTGGTGTTGCCTGTGTCAGTAACTGAGGAACGAGGTGTTGCCTCTGTCAGTAACTGAGGAACGTGGTGTTGCCTGTGTCAGTAACTGAGGAACGTGGTGTTGCCTGTGTCAGTAACTGAGGAACGAGGTGTTGCCTGTGTCAGTAACTGAGGAACGTGATGTTGGCTGTGTCAGTAACTGAGGAACGTGGTGTTGGCTGTGTCAGTAACTGAGGACTGTGGTGTTGGCTGTGTCAGTAACTGAAGACCCTGGTGTTGGCTGTGTCAGTAACTGAGGACCATGGTGTTGGCTGTGTCAGTAACTGAGAACCATGGTGTTGGCTGTGTCAGTAACTGAGGAGTGTGGTGTTGGCTGTGTCAGTAACTGAGGACTGTGGTGTTGGCTGTGTCAGTAACTGAAGACCCTGGTGTTGGCTGTGTCAGTAACTGAGGACCATGGTGTTGGCTGTGTCAGTAACTGAGAACCATGGTGTTGGCTGTGTCAGTAACTGAGGACCAAGGTGTTGGCTGTGTCAGTAACTGATTAACGTGGTGTTGGCTGTGTCAGTAACTAAGGACCATGGTGTTTGCTGTGTCAGTAACTGAGGACCGTGGTGTTGCCTGTGTCAGTAACTGAGGACCGTGGTGTTGCCTGTGTCAGTAACTGAGGAACGTGGTGTTGGCTGTGTCAGTAATTGAGGAACGTGGTGTTGGCTGTGTCAGTAACTGAGGAACGTGGTGTTGCCTGTGTCAGTAACTGAGGAACGTGGTGTTGGCTGTGTCAGTAACTGAGGACCGTGGTGTTGGCTGTGTCAGTAACTGAGGACCGTGGTGTTGGCTGTGTCAGTAACTGAGGACCGTGGTGTTGGCTGTGTCAGTAACTGAGGACCGTGGTGTTGCCTGTGTCAGTAACTGAGGAACGTGGTGTAGCCTGTGTCAGTAATTGAGAAACGTGGTGTTGGCTGTGTCAGTAACTGAGGAACGTGGTGTTGGCTGTGTCAGTAACTGTGGAATGTGGTGTTGGCTGTGTCAGTAATTGAGGAACGTGGTGTTGCCTGTGTCAGTAATTGAGGAACGTGGTGTTGGCTGTGTCAGTAATTGAGGAACGTGGTGTTGGCTGTGTCAGTAACTGAGGAACGTGGTGTTGGCTGTGTCAGTAACTGAGGAATGTGGTGTTGGCTGTGTCAGTAACTGAGGAACGTGGTGTTGGCTGTGTCAGTAACTGAGAACCGTGGTGTTGCCTGTGTCAGTAACTGAGGACCATGGTGTTAGCTGTGTCAGTAACTGAGGACCATGGTGTTGGCTGTGTCAGTAACTTAGGACCATGGTGTTGGCTGTGTCAGTAACTGAGGACCATGGTGTTGGCTGTGTCAGTAACTGAGGACCATGGTGTTGGCTGTGTCAGTAACTGAGGACCATGGTGTTGGCTGTGTCAGTAACTGAGGACCGTGGTGTTGGCTGTGTCAGTAACTGAGGACCGTGGTGTTGGCTGTGTCAATAACTGAGGACTGTGGTGTTGCCTGTGTCAGTAACTGAGGACCGTGGTGTTGGCTGTGTCAGTAACTGAGGACCATGGTGTTGCCTGTGTCAGTAACTGAGGAATGTAGTGTTGCCTGTGTCAGTAACTGAGGACCGTGGTGTTGCCTGTGTCAGTAATTGAGAACCGTGGTGTTGCCTGTGTCAGTAACTGAGGAATGCGGTGTTGCCTGTGTCAGTAACTGAGGACCGTGGTGTTGGCTGTGTCAGTAACTGAGGACCGTGGTGTTGGCTGTGTCAGTAACTGAGGACCGTGGTGTTTGCTGTGTCAGTAACTGAGGACCGTGGTGTTTGCTGTGTCAGTAACTGAGGAACGAGGTGTTGGCTGTGTCAGTAGCTGAGGACCATGGTGTTGGCTGTGTCGGTAACTGAGGACCGTGGTGTTGGCTGTGTCAGTAACTGAGGAACGAGATGTTGGCTGTGTCAGTAACTGAGGACCGTGGTGTTGGCTGTGTCAGTAACTGAGGAACGTGGTGTTGGCTGTGTCAGTAACTGAGGACCGTGGTGTTGCCTGTGTCAGTAACTGAGGACCGTGGTGTTGGCTGTGTCAGTAACTGAGGAACGTGGTGTTGGCTGTGTCAGTAACTGAGGACCGTGGTGTTGGCTCTGTCAGTAACTGAGGAACGAGGTGTTGGCTGTGTCAATAACTGAGGACCGTGGTGTTTGCTGTGTCAGTAACTGAGGAACGAGGTGTTGGCTGTGTCAATAACTGAGGACCGTGGTGTTTGCTGTGTCAGTAACTGAGGAACGTGGTGTTGGCTGTGTCAGTAACTGAGGACCATGGTGTTGGCTGTGTCAGTAACTGAGGAACGTGGTGTTGCCTGTGTCAGTAACTGAGGACCGTGGTGTTGGCTGTGTCAGTAACTGAGGACCATGGCGTTGGCTGTGTCAGTAACTGAGGACCATGGTGTTGGCTGTGTCAGTAACTGAGGACCATGGTGTTGGCTGTGTCAGTAACTGAGGAACGTGGTGTTGCCTGTGTCAGTAACTGAGGAACGTGGTGTTTGCTGTGTCAGTAACTGAGGACCGTGGTGTAGGCTGTGTCAGTAACTGAGGACCATGGTGTTTGCTGTGTCAGTAACTGAGGAACGTGGTGTTGGCTGTGTCAGTAACTGAGGAACGTGGTGTTGGCTGTGTCAGTAACTGAGGACCATGGTGTTGGCTGTGTCAGTAACTGAGGAACGTGGTGTTGGCTGTGTCAGTAACTGAGGACCATGGTGTTGGCTGTGTCAGTAACTGAGGAACGTGGTGTTGGCTGTGTCAGTAACTGAGGAACGTGGTGTTGGCTATGTCAGTAACTGAGGACCATGGTGTTGGCTGTGTCAGTAACTGAGGACCGTGGTGTTGCCATGTGTCAGTAACTGAGGAACGTGGTGTTGGCTGTGTCAGTAACTGAGGAACGTGGTGTTGCCTGTGTCAGTAACTGAGGAACGTGGTGTTTGCTGTGTCAGTAACTGAGGAACGAGGTGTTGCCTGTGTCAGTAACTGAGGAACGTGTTGTTGCCTGTGTCAGTAACTGAGGAACGTGGTGTTGGCTGTATCAGTAACTGAGGACCGTGGTGTTGGCTGTGTCAGTAACTGAGGACCGTGGTGTTGCCTGTGTCAGTAACTGAGGAACGAGGTGTTGCCTGTGTCAGTAACTGAGGAACGTGGTGTTGCCTGTGTCAGTAACTGAGGAACGTGGTGTTGCCTGTGTCAGTAACTGAGGAACGAGGTGTTGCCTGTGTCAGTAACTGAGGAACGTGATGTTGGCTGTGTCAGTAACTGAGGAACGTGGTGTTGGCTGTGTCAGTAACTGAGGACCATGGTGTTGGCTGTGTCAGTAACTGAAGACCGTGGTGTTGGCTGTGTAAGTAACTGAGGACCATGGTGTTGGCTGTGTCAGTAACTGAGGACCATGGTGTTGGCTGTGTCAGTAACTGAGGACCATGGTGTTGGCTGTGTCAGTAACTGAGGAACGTGGTGTTGGCTGTGTCAGTAACTGAGGACCATGGTGTTGGCTGTGTCAGTAACTGAGGACCGTGGTGTTGGCTGTGTCAGTAACTGAGGACCGTGGTGTTGGCTGTGTCTGTAACTGAGGAACGTGGTGTTTGCTGTGTCAGTAACTGAGGAACGTGGTGTTGGCTGTGTCAGTAACTGAGGACCGTGGTGTTGGATGTGTCAGTAACTGAGGAACGAGGTGTTGCCTGTGTCAGTAACTGAGGACCATGGTGTTTGCTGTGTCAGTAACTGAGGAACGTGGTGTTGGCTGTGTCAGTAACTGAGGAACGTGGTGTTGGCTGTGTCAGTAACTGAGGACCGTGGTGTTGGCTGTGTCAGTAACTGAGGAATGTGGTGTTGGCTGTGTCAGTAACTGAGGAACGTGGTGTTGGCTGTGTCAGTAACTGAGGACCATGGTGTTGGCTGTGTCAGTAACTGAGGACCGTGGTGTTGGCTGTGTCAGTAACTGAGGACCGTGGTGTTGGCTGTGTCAGTAACTGAGGAACGTGGTGTTTACTGTGTCAGTAACTGAGGAACGTGGTGTTGCCTGTGTCAGTAACTGAGGAACGAGGTGTTGCCTGTGTCAGTAACTGAGGACCATGGTGTTGGCTGTGTCAGTAACTGAGGAACGTGGTGTTGCCTGTGTCAGTAACTGAGGACCGTGGTGTTGCCTGTGTCAGTAACTGAGGACCGTGGTGTTGGCTGTGTCAGTAACTGAGGACCGTGGTGTTGCCTGTGTCAGTAACTGAGGACCGTTGTGTTATCTGTGTCAGTAACTGAGGACCGTTGTGTTGCCTGTGTGAGTAACTGAGGACCGTTGTGTTGGCTGTGTCAGTAACTGAGGACCGTTGTGTTGCCTGTGTCAGTAACTGAGGAACGTGGTGTTGCCTGTGTCAGTATCTGAGGACCGTGGTGTTGGCTGTGTCAGTAACTGAGGACCGTGGTGTTGCCTGTGTCAGTAACTGAGGACCGTTGTGTTGGCTGTGTCAGTAACCGAGGACCGTGGTGTTGCCTGTGTCAGTAACTGAGGACCGTGGTGTTGGCTGTGTCAGTAACTGAGGACCGTGGTGTTCGCTGTGTCAGTAACTGAGGACCGTGGTGTTGGCTGTGTCAGTAACTGAGGACTGTGGTGTTGGCTGTGTCAGTAACTGAGGACCGTGGTGTTGCCTGTGTCAGTAACTGAGGAACGTGGTGTTGCCTGTTTCAGTAACTGAGGACCGTGGTGTTGCCTGTGTCAGTAACTGAGGAACGTGGTGTTGGCTGTGTCAGTAACTGAGGACCGTGGTGTTGCCTGTGTCAGTAACTGAGGACCGTTGTGTTGGCTGTGTCAGTAACTGAGGACCGTGGTGTTGCCTGTGTCAGTAACTGAGGACCGTGGTGTTGCCTGTGTCAGTAACTGAGGACCGTGATGTTGCCTGTGTCAGTAACTGAGGACCGTGGTGTTGCCTGTGTCAGTAATTGAGGACCGTGGTGTTGCCTGTGTCGGTAACTGAGGAACGTGGTGTTGGCTGTGTCAGTAATTGAGGACCATGGTGTTGGCTGTGTCAGTAATTGAGGACCGTGGTGTTGCCTGTCAGTAACTGAGGAACGTGGTGTATCCTGCTTCAGTTATTATTGAGGTGTGTGCTATTTGCATCAGCGATTGAGATGTATCATGTTGCCTGCATCAATGGTAGAGGTGTAAAGTGTTTCCTGCATTAGTTACCTAGGCGTGTGTGTTGTCTGCATCAGTGACTGAAGTGTTTTGTGTTGCCTGCATCAATGCTTGATGTGTGTAGTGTTGCCTGCTTCTATGTTTATAGTGCGTTGTGATGTTTGCATCAGTAATTGAGGTGTGTTGTGTTGCTTGTATGAATGGTTGAAGTGTAAGGTGTTGCCTGCACCTAATTTTGATGTGCCTTGTGTTGTATTGTCTGCTTCAATGCCCAACCTGTGTGGTGCTGCCTTCATCAGTGACTGACATGCGTGGTGTTGCCTGGTGTTGCCTGTATCTGTTTTGTGGGTGTTTTGTGTTGCTTACATCAGTGATTAATGTGTGAGGTATTGCATACATTAATATCTGAGGTGTTGCCTGCATCACTGACTGAGGTGTGTGGTGCTGCCTGTATCTGTGGCTGAGAAGTGTGGTGGTTGTCCGCAGGGGTAAGTGTTGGGCCCCCTTTTGCTCACAGTTTACATAAACGACATAGATGAGGGAATAAGTAGCGATACAAGCAAATTTTCTGATGACACCAAAATAGGCCGTCCAATTCATTCTAATGAGGACACTAGAGCACTCCAGGATGATTTGAATAGACTGATGCAATGGTCGGAGAAGTGGCAGATGCAGTTTAATATAGACAAATGCAAAGTTCTAAATGTTGGACAGGACAATAACCATACGACATATAAACTAAATAATGTAGATCTTAATATTACGGATTGCGAAAAGGATTTAGGAGTTCTGGTTAGCAGTAATCTGAAACCAAAACAGTGCGTTAGTGTTCGCAATAAAGCTAACAGAATTCTTGGATTCATATCTAGAAGTATAAATAATAGAAGTCCTCAGGTTGTTCTTCAACTCTATACATCCTTACTTAGGCCTCATTTAGACTGTGCTGCTCAGTTAAGAAGAACATAAGAACATAAGAACGAAGGAACACTGCAGAAGGCCTACTGGCCCATGCGAGGAAGGTCCAAGTCTCCTACCGGCTTAAGCCAATGCACCCAACCTAGTCAGGTCTGGTCACATTGACTTTAGGGAGGAACACGGCAACCGACCTGGTAGCACAAGCTATCAGGTCTAACTCACACCCACCCACATCTACTCATGTATTTATCCAACCTATTTTTAAAGCTACACAACGTTCTGGCCTCTATAACGGTACTTGGGAGTTTGTTCCACTCATCCACAACTCTATTACCAAACCATTACTTTCCTATATCCTTCCTGAATCTGAATTTTTCCAACTTAAAACCATTGCTGCGAGTCCTGTCTAGGCTAGATATTTTCAGCACACTATTTACATCCCCTTTATTTATTCCTGTCTTCCATGTATACACCTCAATCATATCCCCCCTAATTCTACGTCTTTCTAGAGAGTGCAGTTTCAGGGCCCTTAGTCTATCCTCATAGGGAAGGTTTCCGATACATGGGATCAACTTTGTCATCCTCCTTTGTACATTTTCCAGAGAATTTATATCCATTCTGTAATACGGTGACCAAAACTGTGCAGCATAATCTAAATGAGGCCTAACCAAGGATGTATAGAGTTGAAGAACAACCTGAGGACTCCTATTATTTATGCTTCTTGATATGAAGCCAAAGATTCTATTAGCTTTATTGCGAACACTTATGCACTGTTGTCTTGGTTTCAGATTACTGCTAACCAGAACTCCTAAATCTTTTTCGCAATCCGTAATATTAAGATCTACATTATTTAGTTTTTATGTGGCATGGTTATTATCCTGTCCAACATTTAGAACTTTGCATTTGTCTATATTAAACTGCATCTGCCACTTCTCCGACCACTGCATCAGTCTATTCAAATCTTCCTGGAGTGCTCGAATGTCCTCGTCAGAATGAATTCGACGGCCTATTTTGGTGTCATCGGCAAACTTGCCGATGTCGCTCTTTATGCCCTCATCTATGTCGTTTATGTAGATTGTGAACAGCAGGGGGCCCAACACTGACCCCTGTGGAACACCGCTCGTGACGCTTCCCCACTCTGATTTCTCCCCATTTATGCAAACTCTCTGCTGCCTATTTGTCAACCATGCCTCTATCCAGGAAAAAATTTCTCCTCCTATTCCATGTGCTTTAATTTTCCTCAACAGTCTCTGAAGTGGGACCCTGTCAAAAGCCTTACTGAAGTTCTGGTCACCGTATTACAGAATGGATATAAATGCTCTGGAAAACGTACAGAGGAGGATGACAAAGATGATCCCATGTATCAGAAATCTTCCCTATGAGGATAAACTGAGGTCCCTGAATCTAGAACATAAGAACATAAAAACATAAGAACGAAGGAACACTGCAGCAGGCCTACTGGCCCATGCGAGGCAGGTCCAAGTCTCCTACCGGCTTAAGCCAATGCACCCAACCTAGTCAGGTCAGGTCACCTTGACTTAAGGGAGGAACACGGCAACCGTCTTGGTAGCACAAGCTAATCAGGTCCAACTCACACCCACCCACACCCACTCATGTATTTATCCAACCTATTTTTAAAGCTACACAACGTTCTGGCCTCTATAACTGTACTTGGGAGTTTGTTCCACTCATCCACATCTCTATTACCAAACCAGTACTTTCCTATATCCTTCCTGAATCTGAATTTTTCTAACTTAAAACCATTGCTGCGAGTCCTGTCTAGGCTAGATATTTTCAGCACACTATTTACATCCCCTTTATTTATTCCTGTCTTCCATTTATACACCTCAATCATATCCCCCCTAATTCTACGTCTTTCTAGAGAGTGCAGATTCAGAGCCCTTAGTCTATCCTCACAGGGAAGGTTTCTGATACATGGGATCAACTTTGTCATCCTCCTTTGTACATTTTCCAGAGCATTTATATCCATTCTGTAATACGGTGACCAAAACTGTGCAGCATACTCCAAATGAGGCCTAACCAAGGATGTATAGAGTTGAAGAACAACCTGAGGACTCCTATTATTTATGCTTCTTGATATAAAGCCAAGGATTCTATTAGCTTTATTGCGAACACTTATGCACTGTTGTCTTGGTTTCAGATTACTGCTAACCAGAACTCCTAAATCTTTTTCGCAATCCATAATATTAAGATCTACATTATTTAGTTTATATGTGGCATGGTTATTGTCCTTTCCAACATTTAGAACTTTGCATTTGTCTATATTAAACTGCATCTGCCACCTCTCCGACCACTGCATTAGTCTACTCAAATCTTCCTGGAGTGCTCGAATGTCCTCGTCAGAATGAATTCGACGGCCTATTTTGGTGTCATCGGCAAACTTGCTGATGTCGCTCTTTATGCCCTCATCTATGTCGTTTATGTATATTGTGAACAGCAGGGGGCCCAACACTGACCCCTGTGGAAAACCGCTCGTGACGCTTCCCCACTCTGATTTCTCCCCATTTATGCAAACTCTCTGCTGCCTATTTGTCAACCATGCCTCTATCCAGGAAAAAATTTCTCCTCCTATTCCATGTGCCTTAATTTTCCTCAATAGTCTCTGATGTGGGACCCTGTCAAAAGCCTACTGAAGTCCATATACACAATATCATATTCATTACCATGATCTACCTCCTCAAATACCTTAGTGAAAAAAGTTAACAAATTCGTAAGGCAGGAACGCCCCTTTGTAAAACCATGCTGAGATTCGTTGATTAATTTATGCTTTTCAAGGTGGCTACGAACTGCCTCGGCAATTATTGATTCCATAAATTTTCCCACTATGGAGGTTAGGCTTATTGGTCTATAGTTCGAAGCTAAGGACCTGTCACCTGCTTGGAAAATAGGTATCACATTTGCCATTTTCCACTTATCTGGCACCATGCCAGTTTGTAGTGATATGTTGAAAAGATTAGCCAAAGGTTTGCTAAGCTCCTCTTTACATTCCTTTAGAACCCTTGCATACAGTTCATCAGGGCCTGGGGATTTGTTAGGTTTTAATTTATCTATTTGCCTAAGGACCATGTCACTTGTGACCCTAATCGTGCACAGTTTATTATCGTCCTGTTCCACATAATTTATCATTTCTGGAATATCGCTGGTATCCTCCTGTGTAAAAACTGATAGGAAGTATGTGTTAAAAATTCTACACATTTCCTTATCACTGTCAGTGAGCTGACCCGAGGAACTTTTGAGTGGGCCTATCTTGTCCCTGATCTTACTTCTGTATACCTGAAAGAATCCTTTTTTTATTTCTCTCTTTAACTGAATATATCGATTTCTTAATTGCCCCTCTCCTCTTTTGATTTGCCTATATATGCCTCTCTTTTGACCAATTAGATATTTTAATCTATTGTTCATCCATTTAGGATCATTTTTGTTTGATCTGATTTCCCTATTTGGAACATAATTTGACTGAACAGCTAGAACTATGCCCTGGAAAGCGTCATATCGGCATCCATCACCACCTACCTGACCCTTAGTCAGGTCATTCCAGTTCAGCCCACCTAAATATTTTTTCAGTCCTATGAAATCAGCCAAGCAGAAGTCAGGGACAGAGACTTGATTGCCATTATTAGGGGAATTCCATGATATATTAAAACTGAGTGATTTGTGATCACTTTCCCCAACCTCATCATTAACCTCAAGATTATTAATTAGTGTTTCCCTACTGGCAAGAACCAAGTCAAGGAGGTTATTTCCCCTAGTTGGCTCTGTCACAAACTGTTTTAAAAAACAATCCTAGATCGTATCAAGAAAGTCACCTGACTCTAAATTTCCTGTCAAATTGCTCCAGTCAATCTGTCTATAGTTGAAATCTCCCATTAGCACAACATTTTCGTTTGTAGATGCCTTACGAATTTCGTCCCATAGAAGTTTACTGCACTCCCTATCAAGATTTGGGGCCCTGTAAATCACACCCAAAATTAGTTTTTCTTGGCCCTCGAGAAGCTGTAACCAAACAGATTCAGTGGCTGACGCTTCTAATTTTATACCTTGTCTAACACAACAATTTAAATTGTCTCTAACATACATAGCTACTCCACCACCTTTCCTGTTGACCCTGTCAGTGTGGAATAATTTATAGCCTTGTATGTGACATTCAGAGGGCATCTCTCTATCTTTCAGATTGAGCCAGGTCTCTGTTATAGCAATAATATCTATGTTTCCTGCACTTGCAATTAATCTTAGCTCATCTATCTTATTTCTTACACTCCTGCTATTAGTATAGTAAACCTTAAGGGAGCTAGTCCCTTGCTGCCCTCTGCTGTCCCCCTTTGTTTGCTGACCTGATCTATTGTTTTTATTTATAACTTCATGCTGAATGCCTTTTATACATTTACTGTTTCGAACCCTAGTGTTGCAACCTGCTTGTTTCCCACACACACCCATACCTCTATCTTCTATAAGTTTAAAATCATAGGCATTTCACCAATGGCCTTCTCAATCGAGTCTGCAAGTGCTACCACCCCTGCCCCAGAGAGATGTACCCCATCCCTTGCATACATATCCTGTTTGCCCTAAAAGTTGTTCCAGTTGTCAATTAATGGGATTGCAAGTTCCTTGCAGTATCTGTCTAGCCAGCAATTTACACCAATTGCCCTAGACAACCATTCATTTCCTACTCCCCTTCTAGGCAAGATGCTACATATGACTGGGATCCCTCCCTTAGACTTAATGAAATCTATAGCTGACCTGTACTTATCTAGCAGCTCTTCTCTCCTACCCTTCCCAATATCATTTCCACCAGCACTGAGACAGATAATGGGCTTGTTCCCATTACCTGACATGATATTATCCAGCCTGTTGACTATGTCCCCAACACCAGCTCCAGGGAAGCACACTCTATCTCTCATCTTCTTATTCCTATTACAAAAAGCACGGTCAATATATCTTACCTGAGAGTCACCAACCACAAGAATGCGCATACCTTACCTTACCTTACTCTCTCGAAAGGCTTAGAATTAGGGATGATATGATCGAGGTGTATAAATGGAAAACAGGAATTAATAAAGGGATGTAAATAGCGTGCTTAAAATATCTAGCCAAGACAGGACTCGCAGCAATGGTTTTGGAAAAATTCAGATTCAGGAAGGATATAGGAAAGCACTGGCTTCGTAATAGAGTTGTGGATGAGTGGAACAAACTCCCGAGTACAGTTATTCAGGCTAAAACATGAGTGGGTGTGGGTGGGTGTGAGTTGGACCTGACTAGCTTGGGCTACTGGGTCAGTTGCCGTGTTCCTTCCTTAGTGAATGGGACCTGACCTGACTACCTTAAGGCATTGGTTTCAAGAGCCGGTGGGTGAATTTGGACCTATCTCGCTTGGGCCAGTAGGAGTTCTGCAGTGTTCCTTCCTTCTTATGTTCTTATGATTGCATCAGTGATGAAGCGTTGTGTTGCCTGCGTCAGTTATAAATCGTGGTGTTGCTTGCACCAATGTCTGAAGTGCGTGGTGTTGTCTGCATCAATTATTGAGGTGTCTGCTGTTGCCTGCATATATGGTTGAGGAGTGTGATGCTGCTTGCTCCAGCGATTGAGGTGTGTTGCGTTGCCTGCATATATGGTTGAGGAGTGTGATGCTGCTTGCTCCAGCGATTGAGGTGTGTTGCGTTGCCTGCATCAGTGGTAGAGGTGTAAGGTGTTGGCTACATCAGTCGTGTGTTGTTGCCTGAATCTATATTTATAGTGTGTGGTGTTGTCTGCATCTATGCTTAAGGTGTGTGGTGTTGCTTGCGTGTTTGGTTAAGCTGTGTGGGGTTGCCTGTGTGTTTGGTTAAGGTGTGTGGTGTTGCCTGCGTGTTTGGTTAATGTGTGTGGTGTTGCCTGTGTGTTTGGTTAATGTGTGTGGTGTTGCCTGTGTGTTTGGTTAAGGTGTGTAGTGTTGCCTGCGTGTTTGGTTAAGGTGTGTAGTGTTGCCTGCGTGTTTGGTTAAGGTGTGTAGTGTTACCTGCGTGTTTGGTTAAGGTGTGTAGTGTTGCCTGCTTGTTTGGTTAAGGTGTGTGGTGTTGCCTGTGTGTTTGGTTAAGGTGTGTAGTGTTGCCTGCGTGTTTGGTTAAGGT